>NW_010510695.1:0-114637 GCF_000687285.1 Phaethon lepturus
GAGGGAACTGGGGTTGTTTAGCCTGGAGAGGCTGAGGAGAGACCTTATCGCACTCTACAACTACCTGAAAGGGGGTTGTGGCGACGAGGGTGTTGGCCTCTTCTCCCAAGTAATCAGCGATAGGACAAGAGGAAATGGCCTCAAGTTGCGCCAGGGGAGGTTTAGATTGGATATTAGGAAAAATTTCTTCACTGAGAGGGTGGTCAGGCATTGGAACAGGCTGCCCAGGGCGGTGGTGGAGGCGCAGGCTGCCCAGGGAGGTGGTGGAGTCGCCATCTCTGGAAGGGTTCAAAAAACGTGTGGATGTGGCGCTTCAGGACATGGTTTAGGGGACATGGTGGCGCTGGATTAATGGTTGGACTTGATGATCTTGAAGGTCCTTTCCAACCTTAGTGATTCTGTGATTCTGTGATTCTGTGATTCTGTAATAACTGCTGGAGAACTCAAAGCACAGATAATTTCCATCTCACTTACGGTATAATTTTATATAGTATATACTTCATATAAAAACTGTATAGTATCTGCACTCAAACGAGTATGTAGTTTCCACTATAGATATAGTGGAAAGGGGAAAAAAAGAAAATGCAATTGAAGACACAAGCAGAAACCTCTCAGTGGAGACTTTACAAATGTTTTGGAAGTGTTTATGGATACAAAAAAGAAAATTGGCAAGTATCATTATCTTATCAAAAACAAAACAAAAACCGTATGCATGGGCACACTCATGCACACACACACACACAGTTACAAGCTAGGTGCTAGCTGTGATTATTTGCCTTGATTGTTCTGGGGTTTTGGTGTGGTTTCTTTTTTTTTTTTTAAACCGAAAAGGTTTGGGGTTTGATGTTTTTCTGCTTCCTAAACTTGCTGCATCCTTATCCTCTATGAAGTAAGACTGGAGAGAACTCAAAGCAGATGGTATAAAGTAACCAGAGTGAGAGATGAAGCAAATACTTCAGAAAGAATTGCGAGAAAGCCGTTCTATCTGCATCATGCTAGGACACTTCTCAGCCCACATCCACACTATAATTAGGTATCACATGGCATCCATGGCTAATAATGCTTTCACACAACAAGCTCAAAATGATTTAGTATAAAATTTAGAAAATGTACAGATGGACATCTTTACTTTTTGGCACATTACGGTGTCTTTATTTGAAAAATGTTTTGATATATATTTTTAAAAGCTTTTAGATGTATACACATATAATAGCATAAAATCATAAATATCTAGTCATTTGCCTTGAAGTGTACATATTTTGCACTGCTGTGTACGTGTGCTCTGCTTTATATAAAAGCAAGTTCATGCAGTATACATCTCAAGATCATTCTTACTGGCAATATTGGGTGAGAAATCAGCCTTTCCCCATAAAAGTTCTCTGTAGATGCTCTTTAAGGAGCACTCTTATTTGTGTAAATGAAAAGTATGTTTCTCTAGTGTACTGACTGTACCATTGACCAACTGAAGAAAACCACAGATTCCACAAAACCTTCTAGGAATGAGTGGCTAATGACAACATATTCCTTTATGAGCCGGAAGGAATTATATGCTGTATCCAGACCTCTCCAACAAGGATTATTTTATTGATTTCAGGAAGCTTGAGTTGATCGACACAAATACATTATTAACATGTAACAGTCTCAAAAAATATAGGTTTAGACCAGGTCTCCAATATTTGCTCAGTCGAAGGATGCCTTGCCACCTTACCAACAGCCCAGAGTTCACATATAATTTACATAAAGTAGATCAGGTTTCCTCCCTTTTCATTCGTTTAAAGGTAGGATGAGATGCATAGATTCATTTGTTCAAGCAGATGTTGGTGGTTAGACAAATATATGCAAGGAATTCCTTGGCTGATTGATAAAGGACTATTCTCACAGGTCAAAATAATGTGACCTTGAAAGACAAGGATTTTTCCTTTCCTTAGTTACAAACAAGTATCTGAAGAGTGACAAAGCATATTGCTTTCATTTTGTTTCTTATTCGTTATGGAAAATACTGCTGTATTCCTTTATCTGAGGAAAAAAAAAAAAAGAATTAATCTAGAACTTCTGAATTAGGAACAAAAAACCCCGCATACATTAATCAAACACTCCAGTTCTCTAACGGCCACCTTTACTAGAGACTCTCCTCCTCTTGTCCACCTGGGCTTTGGTGGAGAGAAATGATTATGAAAAGCATCAATTCATTTGACAGTAACAAGCATACTGAGACACATGTAAACTGTCACCAATATGAATTAAGGAAACATATAAGAACAGCAAAAACAAACTGCAACATTCAGAAATAAATCATTATGAGTATAAGCATAGTTCTTTAAAGGAATAAGTGGAATTTTTATGAGGTTTTAATGAATAGTAACTGTTTTGAAAATTTAAATAATAACAAACTGACCATTTGTTATCAAATGCTATCTGATGTAGAAAGATGTTCTTTTAAAAGCTGTGGGTTTGATCATTCCTGACTCCTAAATTAAACAACAGGTAGGTGAAAATACAGGATTCATTTATTCATGGATTAAACACTCAAAAAGTAAGAAAGATCACATTGTGTGTACAAAGTTAAATGGTTCAATCCTCGCTTTAAATAAACTGCTGAATACAACCTTAATTTTTAATTAGGAATCAGCTGAACCTAAGATTAATTGTAGAACAGCTGCTGCTGCAGACCCACAATCAAGCATCTGCTCTTGAGTGAACAAGGGCACTTTCTCTGGGAATTTAGGGTGATAAATACTTCTATGCTACTGAGCTGAATTGTTTGTAGATCTGCCCAGAAGATACTTCAGAAAGTGTCAAATGACAATTCTAGTACGAACCTGCTGCTAGTAACCAAGATTTAATAAAGAGATTGAGCAGCAGATGAGGAGTTGGTATAACAGTATCTTCACAACGACTGAAATAGCCCTTAAGTACTGTAGTGCAATATAGCCAGCCATGCTGAAACAGCTAAGGAATGCTTCTTAGTAGCACACAACAGTTGTTTGAAGTAATTGCATGTCCAGAACAACTTCTATCCAAAGCCACAGGAGCGCTATGGGGTTTTTTTTGCGTCTTAAGGTTTACCAAAGTGGTGTCCAATAACAGACCACAATTCACTACAGGAGAATGCCAACGGCATGCAAAGCTCAACAGGAGGAAATACTTATAAATATTGCTACCCTCTCTTAAAAGCGGCAGAGACAACACTTGAAAATAAATACTGAGTCTGAAGAAACAAAATGATCCTGCTCTACTGCCTGGTAAACACTGTACCATACAAATTGTGCTCAAAATTCCTGTAGCTGGGGATCTTATTAAGATTTTCTGTCCTCAGATCTAATTTGTTTTCCTTTTTGACTATGTTTTTAATGAGGAGATGAAAAGCCCAATGTGGTAAAGATCATCAATTTTTTTAAATGAAATAATTGGAAAAAGATGATCACAGCAGCCTTTGCTTGGGCAATTTGATATAAACATGTGTGGAGGGGTTGTACCTAAAACTCACAAAATACCTATCTGCATGTATTTTACCCTCAGGAGAACGGGGGAAACCCCGAACAGTTGAAAACTGAATGTAATTGAGAATTGTTTTCTTATTGTAGAATTGAAACTTTTTCAGTTTTGGCTGTCACAGAACCACTTGGGAGCAAACCAGCAACAAGAAGACATACTTGGCCAGTGTACGGGTTTCAGTGTTCCCTTCAAACAAATAACAGTACTAAGTTGCAACCTCCTACACAACTGGCAGCTAAAATAAAGTAAGATGAGTATTCCAAAGTGACTGCAAATGCGATGCAGATGGGTAGTATGTGGTTAAATTGGGTGAGAGGTTAGACAAAATGCCTTCTAAGATGGGAAAAAAATGAATTCTAAGCTCCTCCTTATATGTTTACAACATCCAGGGTTCTTTCCTTTCTATCTTCGCAGAAATCTGTAAAATTGAACATTTTAGTGCTCTGCATATTAAATAACAAGCTTTAAAATTCAAGGCAGTGTTTAATGCACTGATGATCTATGCATAAAACAATGTCATCTTTGGATTAAGTGATATTAGCCCCTGTTCTCTGTGTAGTTGTTCCTTGTTAAAATCAGATCTGGTTTTAAAAGCAGATCAAAGCATTTCAAGTACATTTAGTGTTTCTCTTGGGAAGGAAGCACAATTTTTATGGTTGGAGACCTAGGAAAGGGATCATATATGTGAATTCTGCTCTAAACTCTGCACAGGAGCTCACACACTGCTAACCCGTAATTGGAAAACTTGATGAAAAAATATTCTCTGCATCACAGAATCCCTTTATAAGCTTATTTGTTTGCTTGGGATGGTAGCTATATACACTACTTCATAAGATCATGTCTGTTGTATGATTTCACATCAGGTATGATAGCTTACTTTCATCAGTACCGGGATTACAGCTGTATATCTAAATGAGAATTTATTTTCTCAGCCCTGTTGACTTAAAGATTTCTTCTCCAAAGACTCTTCCAATTCCTATCTGAAGAACCGTGTGAACGGAACTGAAGTGATGAATAGAAGAACTAAAAGGCTCTCACAGCTCTGGGACTCAGATCCCCTGCTGCTATGCAGTGTCTTAGCTCTATGCAGAGATTAGCCCTAGAATTCAGAGGAGTCAAGATTCCACTCATGGCAACCACTGAATTACAGACGCAATGGAAAATTATGTTGCTTGACATGTTACAGTGCATTTTAGCATTTTGCTATGATTGTAATTCAGACTGCTAACATGACTTATAGGTTTAGAATCTCAGTATACCAAATGTTTTGGTGTTATGCAGTACATTTGTCACTGTGTTTATTTCTGTGTGTTTTATTTCCCTCTCATATGCTCTGCGTATTGTGTGAATTATTTGAAGAAATATAATACATATATATTTGGAGAGAGTGTATATGAAAGTTTGCACTAAAAAGTGTGAATTTATACAAGATATCTGTGATCATTTTGGACTGTAAAATCAAATATAAGATTGGATGACAAAGATTTGATAATTTCAATTTTGAAACTGTCACTGCCTCCAAACACTCTGCTGACTTATCTTTCCGTAATTTACATATCTCTGTCTAATATTGGCAAATAAAACACATCCTTAAGATAAACTTGTTTGAGATTTACAAATAGAGCAGCTCTAAACAGTTTCAAAATAAAGTCTAATTTCCTGTGATTTCAAAGCAAGAAGGTATGTGTTAATAAGACTAATACTAATAATTCATAATAGCAGTAGTATCAGTAATGATTATGGTAATGATAAAACACATAATAATCAAAGGCATTTATTTGCATTTCAGCAGAACACATTTGTTCCAATGAGAACTCATGATGTACTGAATTAGACAGTACTCGAACACCACATGGCAATATCTCAATATTCAGTTTTCACGAGTGTTCAAAGTCAAGATCAACGAAGAACTGAAGAGCTGTATATAATAGGGCTGAGATGGCAGGATCGGAGTCTTCTGCTAACTTGCTCTCTATTGCTGGAGAAACCTAAGTTCCCTATGGCCACTAGTTTTTAACCATGAAGTATGAGAGATGCCCCTACTTTTAGAAACTAGAGCTAGCAGCTTTTCCTTTAAAATGGTGCTGGTATGGCTCATCACATATTTCTGAGAAGTGATTCCAGAAATTTGTATAGGCTCTAGGGTAGTAGAGTTCACTTGTCTCATCAAGATTTGGAAGACTGAAAATTACATTTCTCCAGCTTCCATAATAATTGTAAATAAAATAATTGTAAAACAATTGTAAATAATTGTAAAACAACAAAACTAACACCAAACTGATCAGTTGTCTTAATTTGTCAGGAAGACACTCACAGTTGTTCTTTTGAAGCTGCTACAGCATACCCCCCGTCCCACAACTGGACACTGGAAATAAAAAGAGAATAAAATGTTATTGTTTTGTGTTTAGGGCACACACTGAGGAGAGGGATAATCTGGATTCTGTTCTTTGTGCTGAGTATTATTTTAAGCGTTTTCAAAGAAAACATGCACTTGGCAAAATATGTAAGTATCCTGAGCTGGGGGAGAAGCACAAGTCTCTGCTTCCAAGTATCCCCACTAGTGTAGAGAAACACGGTCTGAAGTGATGATACTGCTTTGTATATTCAGCCCTAAAATCTTGATTTAATGTCTTCACTGTGACACACCTTTCACTGAAATGGGGGATAACTTGATTATGCTCCCCAAGCCAGTGACGAAAGCACTCATATACTGTTGCTCTTTATATCCACAGCCTTCCTAAGCTGATACAAGCATCTGAATCTCTGCCTTCCAGATCTCTTAAAAACACTTTAAACCCAGATGACCATGGTAGGAATTGGGTCCCTGAATTATAGGTCCCTCTAATAACTAAATAATATTCATAATCAGGGGGGACACAGTAAAAAAATGCTCTTGATCCGGGACAGGAATGGAGATAAGGATAATTCTGTAATTCAGTAAAAAAATCTCATTTCCATGCAAAGTTTTAAAACTGCACTGGGAAATATCATGCTTTCTTTCCCCTTGGTGCAGTGATTTAGTAAAAAGAAAGAGAGACTGATCTGCTGAATTAATAAGGTGGGCAGATAAAAAATAAGTAGGGATAGGATTGGAATTAAAGTGGAACATTAATTTCTTTATCAGTAACATTTTGTTTTATTTTTACTTTCAGTTTGAGATTCATCTGGCTGGAAAACTGAACATTTTAGATTCCCTCTGTAACTGAGTAGACCACTGCTGAGCTCTTGAGGAGCTGTGGCTTCTGGAAGGGTGTAAGTCTGGTGGACCAGCTGCCAGAAAGCAGTCTTAATGAAGGTGAGTTGGCAAACAATCAGACAAATTTTGAGAACTTAATCAAAAGTGACTTATCTCTGTGAAACTCCCTTAATTTGATGAATAAGCAAAGTCCAGTGACCCCCAAACCCAGCCACTTGCTTTGTCAACATCATTTTCCATGTACAAGTGATTCTGTGACAAGTAGTTGTTGAGAGCACAACATAAAAGAGAAGATCAGCTCATTGCATGTACTTGCCAGGTATGTGAGAAAGCATGTTGTTCTGCTGCATGTGGGATACGGAAACAGAAATTCTCTCAGCCTCCTGGCCAGAACCAGGCTCTAACCACAGCTTTCACAACTAGGACCGCACACTTTCATTGGGTGGTGTGAATGTGTCAAGAAAAAAAGAATGTTAAGTCTCTCAGACAGCCAGTACATCTGGCTTTTATCCCTCTCACTGCCTCACTCAGGAAGGACTATGGTTATTTTTAAATCTGAGGTCCGTGTGTGGAGCCAAATAAACATAATTCTCCAGCTGGTTCAAAGATGATAGTGAACAATTTTAAATGCTCTAAATTGTATAGGCTTATTTATCATCTGCTATATCCTCTCCCCAAAAGAATCAAAGGCCTCATTTGTTCTTCAAGCACTCGTTACAGCTTCTGCCACCCTATCAGTTCCTCAAAAAAACCCTACCCCAAAACATGTGATTTCAAGTACCAGAATATAAATAGCAAATTACAAATATTGTTCATGACCAGTTCATGAAGGCTTTATGATACCTAATATATTAGTTAAGTGGGACTCTTCAATTAGCTGTAACATTCCAACAGTTGAATAAAGTTCCCATCATGATGGTGTAGCTAAATTATGGCCAGGAAGGGGAGACCAAACCTCCCCAAAACTGCTGTTGATTGGTTGTCCAGCTCTTCCTGTGACCGTAGTATCTTCTGCTACTCAAATGTTTTGTGTGTGGGTTTTTTTTTTTAAAATATGATTACTATTGAAAATAATCTCTTAAACAGTGTTTGGGAAAAGATATGTGATTTTGGTGGCCACTGTGGAACCTCAATTACCACTTGAAGGGTGACTTTTTTGAAGGCACTAGCAATCAAGTCACTCATAACCCCTGGTCCGACAGCTTCTGCAGAAGCTACTTCTCCCTGAATTGAGTGTGCATGACGGATTTGCAGATAATTACAGGCTGTGTGATTCACTTGGATATGTATTTACATACTTTTGCCAGTCTATTTAGTGAATGACACTAAACCAAAAATGCCACATATAGTCTTCTTGTTTAAACAAGTAAAAGAATCTCCTTTTTCTATGTACATTTCTATTGTACATTTGCAAAATAAGGCTTGTTTGTACTTTGAATGACTGAAACATCTAAAGTTTTGCCTGCAAGTTTAAACATGTACACTTTAGAAGGTATTAGTACTTAAGTATAGAAAGCTGTAGTGGTTCAATTATTTCTTCTTATTTCTTGACCCTTTTGGTTAGTGTTCTGTTTTTCATCCAGTCTCAACAATGTAATTCACTTTAGCAGGTATAATAGAGAGACTTCGTAGTACACTAAGTAAAGATCTTCTTTAAACATCATTTTAGCAAAGTAAGCCCAGGCAATTATGTTCATATTATTTAAATGGTTGTAACATTTAACATGTTTAACAATTCTTTCTGGAACTGCCTAAATGGGATTTTCAAATAAAAACCAGATGAAAACAAAATGCAATATAAGAATTGAAAGTTCATGGTAAAAACAAGAGTCCAAAGCTCAGAGTTGTATTTTTACCTTTTCTTGTAGGACTTTGCCAGTGTTTGAGAACTCCAAATCAGAGACGGTTTCCTTCTTTTTTTTCTCTTCTATTCTGTGAAATTGTAAACAGAGTCAGAGGTACGTAACTGCTTTATCCTCTGTTGATCTGGAATGGGATCTGTGGCATTTTGCCTGTTCAATGGTACAGAGATTTATAGTATATATTGTAAATCCCATTAACTTGTCATTAAATAATTAGCTACATCTGCATCAGACATATCTGATGCTGGTTATCAAAATTTGTATTCAGCCTTTCCAAAATATTTCTATTCCCCTCTTCACTTTCTGCTCCTCATTTACTTATTGATCATGTGTTTGTTAGATTATTCTTTTCATGTAAATCAGAAAACTAGGACTTTTATTTTCAAGCTGCATATTATTTTTCTGGTTTTCATCAGTGGTGCCAGTCATTTAAGTAAAAACAGGTGAGATCTTTCTGGGAAAGGAGAGAAAAAACAGGGAGGCTTTGTGACTGCCGGCAAACACCTAAGGAATTATTTTTTTCTTTGTTTGAATACACTATTCATTTTTGAGATCCTAACAATCAGATCCTCAGCCCAAGCTAAAACTCCTTTCTGCTGCTCTAGTTGTGCACAGGGTACACAAAGCCGAGCTGAAGGAGCAAATGGAGGTTTTTTTTTCTTCTCAAACAAATCCCCTTCCCATCTGGTATTAATCCAGAGCTCCCACCCTTCATCATACTGTGGGACAGTTTTGGCCCCAGGCCAGGGTGAACAAACACTTTTTTGTCCCCTTCCCTACTGTCCCCCCTTACTCCCTTCCCTGTTGTGAGCACAAGCCCTGCAGTATTGTGCACTGGACTCTTAAAGCTCGGTAATGGAAAGGAAATCCTTGTCCTGTTGAGAACAAGCTGTTTTATCCATGCACAGGTTTCTCATGTAAAATCATACATGAGATTTCTTCACACAAATAGTTATAATCACCTACCATGTTCTCACACTGTCACAAGAGGAGGGATTTCAAGAGAACATCTCAGTGAGCACCAAAACGCCAATGTGCAAAAGGATGAGCTCCTTGGGTTGCTTCTGAGCCTGTGAATGCTGCATGGCAAACCCACAAAGGCTTCATACACGGACGTTTTTGGAGATTGTCGGGCCTGATTTTCAGTGGGAAATAAGACAGATGTATGGAGACTGTACTCTCCATAGGTGAGACACTTGCTTTAGTTAATGTGAGTATTCTTATGCATCAACAAAACAGTAACCAGTACATTAAAAAGCTTTGTAAAAGTCCTGATACAGTCTAAGTGAAAGAGATTACTTTTTAAAAGAACAATAATTTATTATCAAACCTAGTTAATCTCTGAGCCTATGAATGCTGCATGGCAAACCCACATTCATACACGGATGTTTTTGGAGATTGTCGGGCCTGATTTTCAGTGGGAAATAAGACAGATGTATGGAGACTGTACTCTCCATAGGTGAGACACTTGCTTTAGTTAATGTGAGTATTCTTATGCATCAACAAAACAGTAACCAGTACATTAAAAAGCTTTGTAAAAGTCCTGATACAGTCTAAGTGAAAGAGATTACTTTTTAAAAGAACAATAATTTATTATCAAACCTAGTTAATCCCATGGATAGCCAAAAGCTCTCATTTCATGGAAATCCCAAACTCTGGCCCAGAGAGAGCTGGATTCTTCTCCAGATTCCTGGCAGGAAAGAAAGAAATATTTCTACAAGAAGTTGATTTTTCAGTGAAAATCTGCTTGATGCTACTCAGAGACTTGGGGTGTTAAAGAAAGTGTTGGAGGGAGAGGTTAGTTATCAGAATCTGCATGAAATGTTCAGAAAGATGTAATGCAATTCATCACATGGGTCACTTTGACACTTACACGGTCTTTATTTATACATGAGCATCTATCATACCAGATCTTTTACAAAGCTCTACTCTGTTGCGGGTACAGGTTTTACACAGATGCTTCTTGTGTTCGTTGCCCTCTCACAGAGTACAAATACTTTGCTCTTTTAAGTACAGATATCTCTTTTGCAACTGCAGTCGGTACTGCGGTCTAAATGCCTGGGCTATGTTAAATGAAAAGCTATATTCTGTAAATGAGTTAGTAGCACTTTCTCCTATGTCTTCCTCAAACACATGTTGTCGTATGGTCGGTCCTAAGATGTAAAACATCCTCCGTCTTTCCCTGCTTGTATAGCACACATTAGGTAACCTAACAAAAACGAATACTTGTAGCGATATTTTCCTGTTACTGCTGAGGGGTGGAATCCCAGCCCTCAGTCCCTGGCAAGGCTCCCATCTGCTTTATGATAGGTGTGGATTTAGGAAAGAGGGCTGCAATCCGGGAGACTGAAAGTAAAGTCTGGGCCTCATTCCTCCGCCGTCTGGGCAGGCTTCTCCACGCAGCATCCTACGCAGCGATGAGGAGAGTCATCCTCGAGCCAGCTGGCTCTGCCCGCCAGCCCGTTTGAGTTGCTAAGGGAAAGCTTGTCTCTACGTCTCAAAGGGATACCAGTCTTTTCACTTTTAAACACTTTTTTTTCTTCACAGATTTAAGTGTGTTTACATTTCTTCGTCCAACTGCTGATTCTGTATCCTCGCTGGTTTTCTCATTTCTGGCTTGTAGATGCTGTTCATATTTATAGCTTGTGGACAACAACATCATCAAGCCTCATACTCTGGACGTTCCTTGGCAGAGCTTTTCTGACAGGTGACTTTTCCACTAGAGGATTTTTTTCATTTTGGCTCCACTCCTAAACTCGCCACATGGTCTGTCTGGATGCTGGGAGTGCGCTTCAGACAGACTCCAGCAAAATCTCCGGATCTCTGCTCACTTCTTCTCAGCGAGATATTCGTAAACACAATAACGTTTTCTAATGTAAACTTACAGTAAAGTTCACACATTTCTTTATTGAGATTGAAGGGAAGTGTTAAGTGAAATTTAATGTGAATGTATGTGTGAGAGATTGGAGAGGAAGTAAATCTTGCTGTGAAATTGTGCTTTTATATTACAGGGAGACTAAAATTGGATTCTCTTCAGTTCCAAAATTAGCACTTGTTTTCTTTTAAAAAAAAGGACAACATGTGGCAATGTGAAAGATTTGGGGTTCTGGTAGGTACCTGAATTTGTGACTGATTTGAAAGTCTTTTTGATTTTTTTACTGCCTCAGACCGTAAGGTTTTGGAGTCTATTTTACCTAGCCAAATGCACAGTTGAAATCATTTTTGTCTTAGGATAAGAAACTAATCCTCAGATAGTCAACCTCACAAAATGCAATGTTCTAATGGTTCTTACTATGCCACAGAAATAAACTGAGCTGTAAACAGAATTCTTATGTCATTTCGGTACAAAACTGACTTTTTTTGGTTTTTTTTTTTTTGAAGAAGACGACCTGAAAACTGCTCTAGAGCAATGGTTAGGGCACTCAGATGGGGTGAAAAATAATTTCTTCTCCCATGGCTTTGGCATCTAGTTCTAATGTTTAGTGTCCATATTCTAATCCCTGGGATAGGTGCTTCTCAGATGCTGGTCCGAGGGTAAGAAGCGACTGTCTTTCTATTTTCCATCTGAAATTGTTTTCTAGACCAATGTTTTTCTGAAACTGATAGTTTTGAGAAGAAATGAGAATGAATCTTTGATACATCACCATTTTCAAAGAGAAAAAAAAAAAAAGTGTTTTGTTGCAAAATTCCTGACTACACAACCCTCCAAAAGTCAATAGTATTTATAAAATCCTGAAAGAATGTGGTGCTCATAGAATAAGTTTTAAGACAGACAAAAAGGGTGGAATATAGTATGAGAACAACTGCATGTTCACTGCATGATCTCATATGAAAACAATTCAGTTTCATTAATCTTTCTCAGAATAAATATGTCTGTTCCATAGTAATTTATGCACACAATACATAACCCAGTTATTGAGATATTTGTCATATGAATATATTGGTTTAAATTTAATGGAGGGTTAGCAGGATGTGAAGACAAGCCATTACTTTGCAAATGCTTTTGGACTGGAATGAGATGATGCCCGAGTTATTACCATGAAGGTTTTGTTTCTTGCCTTCAGCCACCTAAAAAGTTTTGTTCTCATTCAGAATCAAGCAGAACTAAAAAGCTATAGCACTTACAAAAGAGGGTACTTCACAGATATCTAATCAGATGGATAAAGACAGTTATTGTGATATCAGAAACTGCCAGACCTGTCTGGTCTATGTCTGAGGGATGGTAGATTATAGCTATTACAGAGATGTGTGGAGTACTTGGGTTTTTAAATAAAATTAACTAAATCCTGTATTCTCCAATTTAAAGTGAAACTATTTTCTTTAAAGAATGTTGTCTTGGCAATTAATTCACCTCTGGTCATGGACTTCTCAAGGGAATAACTGCCAAATAAAATTGCTTTTATTGGTAAGCAATAATGATATACAGAGTAGTGTGGCCAAGAGCCTATTCCAAAAGTGGGAAAATCATGTCATTGTTCCCGAGGACAGGTCAAAGCATTTTTGGATAAGGACCAGAGGAAGCAGAATGATACAATTATCCTTTTAATCCTGAGAGAAGTGTTGCCTCATATTTGGAAAAAAAGTACTGCCAGACAGAACAATTTAAATCAAATAACCCCTGTCCACTGAAAATCTGAAGCAAACCTCAGTTAAATTGTTCAAAATGCCCCAGTTACCCTGTTTTCAAAATCTCCAGTCTGACTCAACTAGAAGTAGGGAAGAAGGTTAATGATTTTTTCCAATACAACTCGGTAGAGTCAAAAAGCTTCATTTGCCTCCTTAGTCTTAATCAAATGGAAGCCATATAACAACCATTGAAAAGCTCATTCAAGCAGCTGAAACCATTTTAGGCTTCTTCTACTTGTTAATTCAAGTGAAACATGCTGTGTGTCCTACTTAGGAACGGAAAATTGCACCTTAGCACTCCTCAGAGCTACTGCTAATTGTCGCGGGGTTGTTATCTGTTATATACTGCTTTAGGTAGATTTTTCTACTTAAACTGTACTGTTGCTTCATAAAGAGCACAGCTATTAGTTTCCAAATCACTGTCTGTATTCTGCTTCTAATTCATCTAAGTGCTAGTGAAGTCACAATTTAGTTATACTTACACTTGAAGTGGAATATGACATGGCAGACTAAAGTCCCCCATCTAAATATTATTTATTTTTAGTAAACTGCCACTCCGGCTCATAAGCTAATGGTTACTGTAATGATAGGATCACTGCAGGAATTCTCTGCCAAAGTTCATTTAATTTGCATTTTAATATACTAAATCTTCTTTCCATTAATAGTGCAGATACCGAAGTTTGACAGACAAAATAAAAATGTGGGTGTATTTGTGGATACACTCTGAAATCCACTGTGGCATATTAAAGCAAATGAGAATCCTCTCTTTGGCACCATTATCCAAATGCCTCTCTACTTCTTTTCTGTCTGAGGTGAAGGCTGTGCAGATGGTTTGGCATAATTCACTCAACCAAATGATTGAGAGGCAGGAAGATAAAGCCCATGTTACTCGAAACTTCATCCCTTTCTTTTTGCCGTGTGCTGCAGGAATTTATTACCTGGAATACTTTATTTCTTAGACTTTTAACAACTTAGTCTAATAATATGTCATATTTTCCCAGCAAGCACATAGCTTTCCTTCTTCAAAAGGCCTCTCAGAGAACACTGTAACACAGTTATTACATCTGCATTTTGAAAGAAGCTGCAATACAGGTCTTAAAACGTCACTGACAGCATCACATTTGTAAACTTCTGTGTGTGCCAGCTTTGTGTGAAAGACTTTTAATGAAAGCACAAATGAAAGTAAAGAGTTACTAGGAGAAGGCAATAGCTACCTGCATTAGGAGACATGTTTGCACCCTTCATGAGAGATATAATTTCTAAAGAACCATAATTAGAGATGAAAATCAGTTTATCACAAAGTCTCTTTTTTCACTCTTTCTTTGCGTGCTATCCTTTTATCTGTCTTGACAGAATTTACCTAGCTGTTTTCTTGTGTATCTTAGATACAATGACCATATTTTCAAACTGCAGCCAAACAGAATTTTCTGGTGGCATTTTTATAGAATTACAAAAGAGCTTAATAAAACGTACAATGGTGTGCTTATAAAGTTTACTTCAACCTCTGTATTACCAGCTTATGACTCAGCAGTGACATATTCATATCTTTCCTGGGGACTGAGGAACTGAAAAGTAGTTTTTGTTTTTTTTCCAGGAACTTGGGATTTAGAAAAGGATTCTCACATTTTACAGAAAACTTTGAGATCTACCTTGAGCAAAAGAGCAACTTTCATAATAAGTCTCTTTTCTCTCCAGCCTGGCTTCTGGCTAGTGTGCCAGCCACATTTACTGCTTTGAAGTGTCTTACTTTGTGAGTAGTGCCATTAAAAGCAGTAAGAGAGACAATCAAAATCTTGAAAATAGAAGGGAAAACTTACTGTAGTTTTTAGGAAATGAAGCTGAGAGTTCAGACAAGCAAAACAGCTGGTTTAGAATCTGCCTTCAATCCTATATGTAATGTATTTTTCAGCTCAACACTTACAATTTTGTTTAGATTGTATACTTTCTCTAGCTATATTTCATATTTCTTTACCTCACCACAGTATTTGTCTGCCTGATGTTGTTTTTAGTGTTTCTGTTGTTTCATAAGGTATTGTTTTAAACCCAGCTTGCAGCTGGAGAACTGAGGAACGGCGAAAGCGTCATGACCTAGAAGAACTACGACTAGTACTGTCATGGTCTATAAGTAATCTTGCCTAACATTAGGTGAGTTGATTTTATTTTTTATTTTTTCCTCACATGGGTAGTCACTGACATTTGAGATGAACTTGGGTATTCCATTTGACCTCCGTTTTCGACTATAAAGGAGTGTATCTCTCCCATTGGTTCTGTAACTGCCCTGTCTAGAAACCCCAAGAATATGTCATAGATACTTCAGGTGACCTCAGGTGACACTAGACACCAAGCTGACACAATTGAATCAAGCCATAGGTGTCTAACGCTTATCATGGTATCAAAGCTCTCATGATCAATCAATAGCTAATCAGTATCACCAGTGGCATTTAGGGTTGCAATTCATCTTTCCAGACATGCAAGTCTACATATCTACCATGGGATGAGGTAAATGACACTGTGAAACCTATTGAAACCATTGGCTTTGCCTTCACTGACTAAACTGGAAGCTTGGGCCACGATGCAGACACAGATAAGATGAATGCTGACTTGAAGTCCCTGACTGCTGATCTTTGTTAGCTTGTTTGCACTTAATAATTTATTTCCTATATTATTTTCAGTACTCTTCATAAAAAGTATATATAATCTGACAAAATCAGTGGACTATGGTATTGTTTCCTTTGGTACTTTTGACTCAAAAGCTCTTGGTTTACTCAACTCCTTTTCAATGAGACAAAAAGACCAAGCCTGACCATTATAGGCAGGCATGCTATCAGTGAATCAAGCACTGGATGTGATGGTCCCTGAGGGCAAGTTGCCCCTGCAAGTTGCCTCAGAGTCTTTTTTCGGTTTATATTATCATTGATGCACGTGTGGCCATGTTTTAGTCAAGAGAGAGTATGGACCAGTAGGCAGCTGCATTCTTATCTCTCTCAGCCAAACTGAGAAAGGGAAAAATTATTCTAAAAGAGTATTATGGAGTTGGACATAGGAGGAAAACTGAGAAATAGAAAGGTGCTTAAAGGGTACATGCCCGTATAGTGGGTGATCAAGGAAAAACAGTAGATGCTTCTGTTAGTCAGAAAAAGAATGGGGAGCCTGAAGAGCCAAGTCACCAAAACCATGCAAGACACATTTCCTTTTTGTTCCCAAATTCTCTTACCTGACTGTTGTGAGCTTGCCCCAAATGACCCCCTGATCCAATCAGCATCACTACTTAATGATTCAAAGTGCCTCAAAACTGTGCTATTTATTTCAGACGGGTGTTTGTGCCAGTATCTTCATACATATGACCATGCAGATTCTTCATGTTGTTCTTGTGAAAAATTGCCTCATAAACAGTCCTGGTAAGAGAGGCAGCAGACATCTTCAGTGAAACTTTTCATGACAAGTATGCAAATAATGTAATCAGGTTCAGCCGATATAATGTCAGATTACAAACCTGATCCAGCATCTTTGCTGTCACATGTGATTCAATGCTTCTGGACTTTGTCAGCAAAAAATAAATCACAGGTCTGAAAAACTTGATGCTATTTCTCAGACATGGTAAGAATATAGACACCAAGGTGGCTTCAGATCTGATTTATGAAAATCTTTTAGACTCCAGAGGGTGATTGGAACACATGCATTTTTATTTTTTTCCTTCAAAATGCTCATTTATGGAAGAACATGTTTCAGCCCCTAAATGATTATTCTATGCTCGTCAGTTTTAGATTGCAGCACCAGTTACGTTAATGATTTCTGAGGTGATGCTGATGCCTCTGAGGCTGCCTGGCAGAACTGCTAGTGTAAAACTAATGAGTATCCCAGCACGACCCTGCACTGTTAGAAGATGAAAGGGAGGGGGGAAATAAATTAGAGACCTAGGTCTGTGGAAAGAGTATCTGTAAAGGCACTTAATGGAGTCTAGAATAGAAAATTAATCACCTGTAAAAATTAGGGTTTGTGAGAATATTTGATTTAATTCCATTTATAAATATTTCCCACAAAATGATAAATGAACTCTGAGATAGCTTGTAAGCAAGATCTGAATCTGATATAAGCTTTAGAAGCGCACAGAGTAGAGAGGTATTAGACCACAGCAGCTTTTATCTGCCGTTTTCTTTCTACATCTAACAGGCCTCACATAATCATTGGGTACAAAATGATGTGGCAACACTGTAAAGTGACTGTGGGAACATACATAACCTGAAAGTACTTGCTATAGTCAATGTGAAAAATGGTAAATTAAACGGCATTAGTCTAAAGCAGCCTATTATTAAACTATTAGGAAGCTAAAGCCATTACAGTTTATTGTTTATAATTCCCCAGCCTCTAAAGTCTTATTTAGCATTTCACATTTTCCAGGTCAGTAGTATGTTGATTTTTTCTTCTTAATACAGTCATTAACCCCTAGCTCTTCTTGTGAGGAGAATTTACCATATTTTAAAGCTATGGCGATGTTTGTCTTAAAAGTAACTATCAAGCATGCAAAAAGGAGGCATTAAAGTTCTAGTCCACTTTGGCTTTTGAGTGCACAGGTTAATGAGAAATCATTTTTATAATTTGTGTCACAAGTTTCTGAAATTCAGTGTACTATGTTATGCAGCCAGTGAAATTGCATGGTCATACTCATTCTTTCTGGCATTAAAGTCTGTGCATGTGTGAAATGGTTTAAGAAGAAAGATGATAGCATTGTTCCATATATGGAAATAAATTCATAATAATAAAATAGTATAAATCCAGATCTCCTGGGTAGTACTTCTGAGTCTGACACCTCTCTCTGAGATCAGCAGGTACTGAGCTTGTGTAATTTTTCTTCAGAGCTGCATATTCATATTAAATGAAGTAGAGATTGCACAGTATTTTATGCCTGTATTTTAGGGCTTCAAAAGGAGAAGAAGAGAAAGTGTGAAAATGTGTGGTAAAATGATATATAATAAAAATATAGATTAGTTATTAATCCAATCTATTTTTTAAAAATTAGCAGCTTAAAACTTACACAATACTGGAGACTAAAAATGTGTGGTAATATGATATATAATAAAAATATAGATTAGCTATTAATCAAATCTATTTTTTAAAAATCAGCAGCTTAAAACTTACACAATACTGGAGACTTAGTCATAATAACACTGAGCAAATGAGGAACAAAAAAACATAGAAATAATATGTCAGTTTAATTTCCCTGGGGGTGGGGGGTGGCAGTAAATTATTTTATTTTCAAATTGGAGTGAAAACAGAGAAAAAACCCCAGCATTTTCCATGAAAGAATATAGTGAAAATTATAAGGGTTTTTTGGTTTTGACTTTTTAAATTTATCTTATCTCTTGCACTTTCATGGTTTTCTTCTAAAAAAAAAAATTGGGATATATCCCTTCTTCTCAATTTGACAGAGAAGTTAATTCCAACCAAAATGGTTGCATCAAAAGTTCTGCCATATTGACAAATATTAGAAATTACACAGTGGAAATAGCCTGAGAAATTTTAAAAAATCTATCCCTCATTTAATCAGATAGTGATTTAGTTTACCTATTCAGATATTTTGTATTAAAACTGTATTTTCACCATGTTGAAATAATTATGAAGCTGATAATACTTTTAACAAATGTATGGGGTTTTTTTTTCATAGTATTCTTCTTCAATTAAAAGTTAAATGCTCATAGGCCTCTCCTGCTAATATTCACTCCTCTGGCTTTTGGGATCCAGCGTTCGGGTTGAGACAAAATTACCTAAAGACTGACATCTTTAGGGTGAATCTGTATTGAACATTTTAAGAAATGTATATATATATTCCTTTTTAGTGTGCACATCAGTGCTTTAGTCAAGCACTTAAGTAGAGGAAAATATAAGCTCGTGATATTTTGCTTTTGTGAAAGATAACTGCAGTGGAATCTTATCTGGGTAGTACTTCATGAGCCAATAGAGCCTACAAAAAGTAATGTGGAAAAGGGTAGATGTTTAAACAACACATGGGCAAGGCAAGCAGTAGGAAAGGAAAGTGAATGGTTCTCAATGGAATGGGGATGTGAATAAGTAGAAAATGTGAAGGTACTCAGGTGAAATTAGGAGACAGTTAAAAAATAAGATCCTGATTCACAGCTTGTAGTTTTACCTTAGACTTCAGGGCATGCAAGCTGTTGAAAGACTATTTAATGATCTAAGACTTCTGGAAGAGAAGACTTGTAGAAAAGGTGACTGGAATCATAGGGAAGGCACAGGGAAAGTTAATTCTGGATCAAAAGAAATAAAGAAAGAATCACTAGATATAAGTTTATCTTACTGGTGTTTAGCTGTGTAGAAATTCAACATCTGGTACCAAGTAGTTGGTCATTATCAACATAACAAACAGAGATAACAGGTAGTTCATTCTAAGTATCTGTATATGTGAAATAATTGTCTCTGAAAGTGCCTTTTAGAAGTTCTCCATAGACAAAATTTATCTATGTCAGCAAGACATAGACTTGCTGATGACACAAAACTGGGAGGAGTGACTGAAAAAACAGTGTGTTGTGCTACCATCCAGAGGGACCATAACGAGCTGTAGAAATGGGCTGATGGGAACATCATGAAGCTCAGCAAAGGGAAATGCCAAGTCCTACCCCCGCGGAGGAGCAGCCCCATGCACCAGCACGTACTGAGGGCTGGCGGTCTGGAAAGCAGCTTGGCAGAAAACGACCTGGGGGTCCTAGTGGGCACCAAGTTGAACATGAGGCGGCTTTTGGAGGAGTGTTTTTAAAAGTGAAAGTCTTTTAAAAATTTTGTCAGTTTCATCTCTAGTACCAAAAATTCCTCTTACATTAAGTCGCTCTGTTTCCATCAGCTACTGAAGAATTAGTTACCATTACATATACATTTAGATATGTGATGGTTTACTTGTGATTTTTCACACTCTGCCAATTGATAACTTTACCTTACAGTCCTTATCCCGTCCTGTCACAGCTGAATGCAGCCATCTATAAGATTATGTGGAGGAAATAGAGTCTTAGCAGAATAAAGGTAGAGAGCTCAAAGGTAGTCCTACTAAAAAGTGATTGGAAAAATAAAGCTGGTAATGCTCTGAAGGAATAAAGGGAGCTTACCGTGAATTTCAGTTGCTTCAACTCTTCCTTATATAATGATAAATCACCGTTTATGCTTTGAGTTGACAGCTGAGTGAGAGCGTGTCAGATATGGCAGGTACATAAAAAGTTTTGTGCAATAGAAAGTTTGCTGTCTTGCAAGTAGCAGGTTCCTTGGAAATACAATCCTGACAGGACTGCGTGTAAGAAATCTTGTACGATACATATTGTATGTTTGAATATTCCTTACATGAAATTCTGTTAAATAAACCCAGTAACATTCTATATGCATTTTTTAACATCATGTAGACCAGAGGCTTAAACTTTTTTTTTTTTGGAGCCATACTTTCAGATTAAAATAGTGGGGATAGAATTTGTCATTGATCGTCAAAAGGTGTTTACAAAATCCTCTACAAAATAACCAAAATGATAGAACTACACTGTGCAAGATCATTTTGCAGTATCTAACCTTAGCTTATTGTTTTTCAATTTTATTTATTTGTTTATTAAGAATCACTACATTAATATATTTTTCTTTAAAAAAGTAAAGTAAAAACTTACACATGTATACTACAACATAAAACCATTACTGCGTTAGAAAGCATCATTGACATAAATAGCATTTGAGAACATTTGCGAGGTTAGATATTAATGTCAAGAACTTGTGCCAGACAAGCTATGTTAAAATTATTAACAAATATAACAAAAGGATTCCTGAGAACGCTTTACACTGTATAAGTAATTCTGGAGCAGTAGATGTATATCAGGTTTTACGTGGTGAATTAGTTGCATATACTAAATGAAAATTTTCATGCTAGGATGTTATGGTTCTTTGTTATCTTCATCTCTCCTCAGTGGTGAGTCTGTGAAATATCCGTGGTCCTTACAGAAGCTTTTTTGTTTCTAGACGTCTCAGATACAGTGTTCACAGATAACACTAGAGAAGGGTTTAGTTACATAATCTTAATGATTTATGTTATTAAATATTATTTGCTTCAGGAGACTGTTTTGGCTCTGGATGCTTTGTGTGTGTGTATATGCGTATATACACTCAGGAGAAAACGCTTCTGCTGTTCCATGATCACATTTTGAGCTGTTGGTGTATTTTCACCTGTGTGTAAGTTATGGCACTGAATATAGAAGAATATCCACAGGAGCAAAAATTGGCAGAATCTCATTTTAATAATTTAATTAATAATTTTGCCTAATTAGGCCAAAATAATTCCGTAGTAGCAACGAAGTCACAGTCTAGCAAAGATATATTAATATATTATAGTATTATATAAATTATATAAATATATTAATAGTTCTAACCATATGGAAATCTCATCAGTTTCTATGAGAATATATATACACCTTAAATTTCTTCTGCAAGCTTTCTGGACTATAGTTTATTCAAGTGTGAGACTTGTTATCCTTAATTAAAGATAAATTCATATGCTCTGATTAACAGCTACTTTGACATCTGTACAGCTAAAGCAAGCTTAGATCTGTTGGCATGGAAATTTTTTCATGAGGAATACCAGTTCCACCCTGCTCTGAGCCACGTCCTAATTCCCTGGTCCTTCCATTAAGCCATTGGGAACTCCTCAGTGAGTCATATCTTCAAAGGTTGGCATCAGCTTGTAAGAAAACAACCCTTTGAACTTTCGCTTAATAAAGAAAGGGGGATGCAAAACTGTTTAGAAAATTTGTAAAGCTACTGAAAAAGATGCACGACTATAAAACTGAAACTCTGTGATAGCTGGATATTACTTGGAGTGGACCTGGGAGAAAGTGCATTACTAGTAAATGTGGGATTGGATGGTAATGAAGTTTGAACTGTGTCATGTTTTTCTTTTAATTAACAGAGAGTGCAATGGAAGTAAGTCTAAACTAATTTTATGCAAAGATACTTATTCAGTTCTTTTAAAATATTTCCTAGCAAGGAGGTAGGCATAGGAATTCCTCTATATTCATACTGCCCTCACAAACCCTATAGTTTGTGAGCCACTAAGTTATTTTCATAGCTGTATGTAACAATGGTGTTACATATGGTGATGGGTTACTGAGATTTTGGAATTCAGATCTGAATTATACAGTGATTTGAATTTCTTAAACAAACACCCCCTTTTCACACGCACTGTTATATAAATTCTCCAAGAATTTAATCAGTCAGTCCTATGATTGCAAACAGCCATAACTGTGTGATAACTGAATGATGGGAGATGAGAGAGGGCATAGTGGACAACACGATGAATGGTGCAAAATATGTTATACAATAGTTTTCTCTCAATGCAAGAACCAGCAAAATATAATTCAGTTGAAAGCTTACAAGAAGAATAAACACACAACTGATTGCATAGCTGAACAGTAAAATTTACTTTTGAAATATAATGAAGCCAAGAAGTCACTAAAATTTGGAAAAATAGGACACATTTAAATGACATGTAATATCCAGCACTTTATAGGCTAAAAAATAAAGCTACAAATTCTTCTTTAACTGTCAGGAAAAGGTTCCTTAAGAATCCTTTAAAGCATCTTTACTCAGCTGTGGTCAGAAAATACGAGAGTAAATGGACCATGTTGCCTATTCTAAGTGCTTCAGTGAAATTACAATTTGTTATTTGGGATTTCTGGTTTTGGAAATTAGCTAGCACAGCATATTACTTCTTCAGTTTTCTTCTCTTTCAAAACTCCTTGTAAAAAGGCTATCAACTATGCTTAGTAAATTTAAAATAATGACAGTCACCTTACATTAGGTGTTACAGAAAATATTTTTTTATAATAAAAAAATAATTTAGAAACAGTGTCCAACCTCAGACAATTTCAGTACATTTTGCTTAAACAGCAATCTGATATGCACATAGGTAACTTTTCTGACCTCAGTGAAATATGTTTCCAGACTGGTACCTTTCAGCAAAGAACAGACCCAGCCATGCATTGACACTTGAGCTTCAGTTTAAAGCCTGCTAGAATAACTAGAAATACATCTGACTTACACCATAAGGGTTCAGATCAGCCCCCATATCTCAATTTCCTCCTAATCAAAGTGAAGAATTTTTTTCTCATTAATTCTGAAATATCTCTGAAAATACCTACTAGTAAGAAATAGTCTTATGTATTCACTAAACCAAAGTGTTAGCAGTTTTAGACCTTAATTAGAAAAGCAGTATGTGTTTTTCAAAAAAGCCTGGTTTAATTAGATAGGTCATAAGTGTTCAGATTGAGTAAGTCTATCCTTCTACAGTTTTTTTTCCAGTTTGGGTCAGAGTTTTGTGCTGTGGATACAAATTAATGTTTCATAAAGCTATAGGAGACTAAGAAATTAGTCACTGGATCACCAGCTCAGCTACCTGCCCTGAAAAATCTCTGATTACCTACTCTGCCTGGTCTCATCTGCATTATTGGGGCCTAAGATAGAATTCGCCCTTAGAATTTCTTTAAGGTAGAAAGGAATTGTTCACAGAATAGTCTCTGAGCTGTGCTCAACTATGAACAAACAGGAGTGGGAAAAGGCTCATCCTTACAATTATGCATCGCTTCTCTTATATTTCAACCTGTAATGGATGATTTTTGATTTATCTGTACAGAATAGCTGGTGTTTTAGAGCATGTACTTAAAAATGGCTAGAGCATGCTGTCTGATCTCCTACTTATAAGCAAATCTATAGAGGAACATAGCATGGATAAAAGAATTGCTTTTTCCAAAAACAATTGCAAAACTTCCAGTGACTTTCAGACTTACGATTTTATTCATGATGGCCAGTTCATGCAAACATATGTGGACACATATTAATGTGCACACACAAAATTCTGTTATCTTTTATCTTAGAATAGAATAGAATCATAGAATAATTTGGGTTGGAAGAGACCTTTTAAGGTCATCTAGTCCAATCCCCCTGAAATGAGCAGGGACATCTTCAACTAGAGCAGGTTGCTCAGAGCCCCGTCCAACCTGACTTTGAACGTTTCCAGGGATGGGGCATCACTACCTCCCTGGGCAACATGCGTCAGTGGTTCACCACCCTCATTGTGAAAAATTTCTTCCTTTTATTTAGTCTGAATCTATCCTCTTTTAGTCTAAAACCATTACCCCTTGTCCTATCACAACAGGCCCTGCTAAAAAGTCCGTCCTCATCTTTCTTATAAGCCCCCTTTAAGTACTGAAATGCGGCAGTAAGGTCTCCTTGGAGCCTTCTCTTCTCCAGCCTGAACAACCCCAGCTCTCTCAGCCTGTCCTCATATGAGAGGCATTCCATCTCTCTGATCATTTTTGTGGCTCTCCTCTTCAGAGGGCTTAATGTTGTGTTAAGGAGTTGAGGAAAGAAGGGGAGAGAAGGGTGAGTCTCACTCAAGTGGTACCTGCTGTCCTGGTGGTACCTTAGTCTCTGTAACACTGTTGGGGTTTGCAGGTGTAAGGCCATTAGAGCAACAATATGAGAAAAACAGCATGAAAACAGGAAAAAAAATTACAGCCACATAGTCTCTGTGAAAACACTACCTCAGTGGCCTAAGTGAAAGGGTTACAGTGCTGTAAATAGCAAGTCCTTGGCATTGCTAAGGCTGAGGCACTGAGGCACCTAGTGTACCGTGAAACAACTTCCGTGTATAAAGTAACAAGGGCTTTGCTCCCCTGTTGCTGGAACCTCACAGCAATCACTTTATCAGGGATAGTACGGAATTAGAAATGTCCAAACTTACTGGCTCCATTTCAGACAAACCTTCTAGACCCCAGAGATCTACAGAGGGTCTGTAACTTTTCCCCTCACATCAAAAGACTCATGGAACATCAACAAATGGCCTGCTAGCCAACAAAGAGCATGTGTTTGTCTCTACAAAGGGAGCTTATTTTCTCAGTGAAATTCCAGATAATCAATTCTTATATGTCCCAGGGGAGAGAAAAGCTCTTATTGCTAAAATCACAACAAATTAATCATGGAGTAAATACGTAGTATATTGCAAAGGAACATCCTTTGAACAGAGTTAAATCCAGTTGGTGGCCAGTCACAAGCGGTGTTCCTCAGGGCCTTGGGGCCAGTCTCATTTAATATCTTTATTGACAATCTGGTTGAGGGGATCGAGTGCTCCCTCAGGAAGTTTGCAAATGACACCAAGTTGGGTGGGAGTGTTGATCTGCTGGAGGGTAGGAGGGCTCTGCAGAGGGATCTGGACAGGCTGGATCAATGGGCCCAGGTCAATCATATGAGATTTAACAAGGCCAAGTGCCGGGTCCTGCACTTTGGCCACAACAACCCCATGCAATGCTACAGGCTTGGGGAGGAGTGGCTGGAAATCTGCCCAGCAAAAAAGGACCTGGGGGTGCTGGTTGACAGCCGGCTGAACATGAGCCAGCAGCGTGCCCAGGTGGCCAAGAAGGCCAACAGCATCCTTGCCTGTATCAGGAATAGTGTGGCCAGCAGGAGTAGGGAAGTGATCGTGCCCCTGTACTCGGCACTGGTGAGGCCGCACCTTGAATCCTCTGTTCAGTTTTGGGCCCCTCACTACAAGAAGGACGTTGAGGTGCTGGAGTGTGTCCAGAGAAGGGCAACGAAGCTGGTGAGGGGTCTGGAGCACAAGTCTTATGAGGAGCGGCTGAGGGAACTGGGGTTGTTTAGCCTGGAGAAGAGGAGGCTGAGGGGAGACCTTATCGCACTCTACAACTACCTGAAAGGGGATTGTGTTGTGTTTGGTGTTGGTCTCTTCTCCCAAGTAATTATAAATACGATGAGAGGAAATGGCCTGAAGTTGCACCAAGGGAGGTTTAGACTGGATAGGACGAAAAATTTCTTTACTGAAAGAGTGGTCAAACATTGGAATAGGCTGCCCAGGGAAGTGGTGGAGTTACCATCACCGGAAGTGTTCAAAAAACATGTAGACGTGGCACTTTGGGACATGGGTTATTGGGCATGGTGGTGTTGCATTGATGGTTGGCCTTGATGGTCTTAGAGGTCTTTCCAACCTTAATGATTCTATGATTCTATCCTTGCGCTCACTGACCAGCACTGGAAAACAAAGAACAGCAAGTGTGACTTATTGATGTCAAATAGGAGATACCACATCTGCCTAAAAACTACTCTTGGGAAGAGTCTCATTTTACTTATGCTGTATGCAAGACCTCAAGATTCACTTGCATTGCAAGGAACAGCACCTTTTTCTAAGTCTCAGTACAGCGAGCCTAGTCAATGTTATCTGAACCTAGGCTGTTCCCTGACTGCCTTCCAATCCATTTAAGCACCATGAGAAGAAACTCAGATGTGATGATCCATTGTAGATCTTTCTTCTTTCTTCTGTAGGCCTTCTTTCTTCTCTCCCATACATGCATTCTTTCCCATGCAGACTTATCTTCATGTGTGTACCCTGCAGAGGTGTTGCAGCTTAGGCATTGCTCAAAACATAAAGAAGGAATATTTTTCCCTAGCCTACTTTACATGAAATTAGCAACTGAAATGAAGACCATCATAGCTTCAGGGTTATTTCCACATTTAAATGTTGAAGAGTCAAATATGCAAAGAACAGCCTGACAAGAATATTTGGTGGAACCTTTTTTGTATGGATTACTGTTCCATCTGTAGAGTGAGGTAACCATTAAGCATGCGTGTGGTTTTCTATCGTTAGAACACAACTCTAGGTGTGAAACTGAAGTTCTGTGCATAAAGAAAGAGACAATGGCCTATACTATCTCACAATCTGGCAGAAGAAACAGTACAACCCATGGAGAATTCTGGTTTATCCTCACGTCCATTGTCCTTGACTTCTCTAAGTCTTTATGCAAAACCAAGGTTTCAATGCCCTGCCATGTATCTATTCTTGCCTTTTTGGCATAGATGTCAGCTGCTAAGATTTCTTTTTTCCCAAGAAATTATGATCTAATTTTTTTTCTGATCCAATATGAAAGATAAGCTTATGTAGAAACTCATCTGCATGTATATATAAAGCATAAACTTTTTTTTAATCATAAAAAGCCTAATTTCACATACTGGATGGAAATGCCTTTTTGTCCTCTAGATTAGTATAGAAAGCAATCCTCCATTCGTAGCATAGAAATAATGAACTTTTTTTCCTAGTTCTTTAGGTTGTCCAATATGTACTCTGTTCCATTTCATCTTTTGTTTTTGATCAAGTGTATATATAATTTTATATCTGCGTGTTATGTATCATAGTGACATCAACAGGTCCACTGGAGAGGGAGTGGGCTTTGATTCAAACTATTTGCCTGTCTCAGAAGCTAGTTATTTTCAGCATTTAGTGCTTTCCAAGAGAGTCAAGAGAGTACAGTTCACATTGTAAAACTGCTATTTTTTCTGATGGTGGAAAATTAATAAAAATTCTTAAACTCTTTTTCTGAAATTACCTTCACAGTGGGTTGTTTTTTTTTTTTTAGAGGACAAACTACAAACACCTGTGCCCATTTAATAGGTCTTGGTATGACTGTATGTGAGTTTGTATATGACACACTGTCATGGTTTAACCCCAGACAGCAACTAAGCACCATGGAGCCTCTCGCTCACTCCCCCACACTGGGACAGGGGAGAGAATTGGAAGAGTAAAACTGAGAAAACTCATGGGTTGTGATAAAGACAGTTCAATAGGTAAAGCAAAAGCTGCACACTCAAGCAGAGCAAAACAAGGAATCCATTCACCACTCCCCATGGGTAGGTGGGTGTTCAGTCGTCTCCAGGGAAGCAGGGCTCCATCACGCATAATGGTTTCTTGGGAAGACAGACATCATAACTCTGAAGGCCCCTCCACCCCTTCCTTCTTCTTCATCCCAGCTTTATATACTGAGCATGATGTCATATGGTATGGAATATCTCTTTGGCCAGTCTGGGTCAGCTGTCCCGGCTGTGTCCCCTCCCAGCTCCCCGTGCACCCCCAGCCTTCTTGTTAGCAGGCCAGCATGAAAAGCCAGATAGTCCTTGACTGCTTAGCAACTGAAAACATCAGCACGTTATCAACATTATTTTCATCCCAAATCCAAAACATAGTCTCACACTAGCTCCTATGAAGAAAATTAACTCTATCCCAGTTGAAACCAGGACATGCACTAATATGTACATATGACATCTCCTGTGTAAGTACTCTGAGGAGTTCCAATTCTTGTCAAAGGTTATTATGGCTTAAAGCTCCCTGTTTCTCTATGAAAAATATTATTTTATTTTTTTATATACACACACTCATAGAGGCTGAGATTCATCCTATCAAACCTTATTTATTCATGTTGGGAGATCACTAACCTGGGATCCCTCTGTTCTTAGCCAGAGCTTGTTTGCATGTTCTTAAAAATGTTGCTGTTTCTATTCAAGCTGTCGTTCATATATATACAATTTGATGAAATATTCAGTTGTGTGACTCAACATTGTGATAAGAAGTAGAACTCAAATCAAGCAAGCTGGTGCAGAGAAGGCTAAAGAGACCAACTCTGGCCCCCATAAAACCAAATTTTACGTATCCTTCTGCAGTCCAATGATCTGATATGAGTCCTGAAATGTCTCATCCTGTGCTCTAATAACTAGCAGAGGCAAACGGTCAGACTCCTTTTTCAGAGGCCAGCATTTGTAACACATATTCGACCCCATGTGACAGGGACACAAGAGAAACATAGTACTGCTGAGACTGACTCAGGTAGTCTGTGAACAATTTATCTGAAATTGATTGTCATGAAAGCCTGTACTCTCATTCATCATCTACTCATCAGGGGCTAGCTTGGGAGTCTCAGTGAAAGAAATAATCAACACGGATGATTAAAGGATGCAATTATCTTTCTCGGTTCAGGCTTTGGCACGATAAAAGTTGCTAATGGGTAGAAGATATGTTTTGAGAGATCACATGTGTCTTAAACTACTTTTCTGAGTGGACAGGGCCAAAGATGTCTTGAGATACTATTTCTGGATATTATGTTTTAACAGATTGTCTTCACCCCTAAATTGAAATCAAACTTCTAACAAGAAAGTGTATAAAGAATCTCAAATGTAATAATGCCTTTTACAGTTGCTGAAGTGGAATACATAACTTTTCTAAATAATGGGAGAACAGAAAGTGTCAGATGAAGATATTTGTCATTAAGTATCTCTGATTATTGCTGGGGTTTTCAGGTCAGTTTTTAGTTCAATTTGATGTATCCTTTTTGTCTAGAATTTACAGGGAATATAGTATATGATTACCTCATAATAGACAATATGTAACACGGGAAAAATCTTTAATACTGGAGATACTGCTGTCATGTTAAGCACTGCCTTAAAAATCTTTCCAACCTGGTCTTCTCTCTCTGCCCCAGAACCCCCCCAAAAGCAAATCAATTTAAAACACCTTTTTACCTTGACAGGCTTTAAAAACCAAAGCAAAGCAAACCAGAACAGACATAAAGGTCCTTTTTCATACATTAAGTATAAAGACAGAGAAATATTAAAAAACAGAAAATATGTACATTCATGCTTGCTTTCACAGAAAGAGAAGATTCCCTCATGAATTGCTTTCCTGTTGGAGGACTCTGTTATCCTTACAATCTGACAACTAAAGTCACTGTGCACCAAGTTTATATATATATTACGCCAAACAGTCAAAAATAGGGAAAAAAATGCTGTAGCAAATGGTAAAACAACAAATCAGACAGCTATTGATGATTAATTTCTCCCTAGTTTCCCAGAGGTGGTCTGTGAGAAAAGAGGAAAACAGTTCAAGATCTATCATTCTTATAGAAAAAAAAAAGGTAATAAATGATAAAATAAAAATCGATAACTTCAATTATTTCTTGTATTGGTTTGTAAAATGTACTATAATTTTCACTACTTAATTCTCATTCATCTGTTAGGGAATAGGGAAAGGGAAAGAAAATCAACCAGGATGATTCCAGGCACAGTTACTTTTCTTTTCTCAGTCTGGCATTGCAGCTTCTGTCCGTCAAAGGATCAGGTTTAGGAATTATACATTAACAGTCTGGTCTTAAAAATTTTAACATAAATATTACAGAAGTGAATATTTTGTGCTCAAACAAGGTTTGTTTTCTTTTGAAGCATGTCTGGGGTCATTAGCAGTCTGTGGCATTAAGCTCACAGATCACATCTAAAACCTTAATGTTATTCTTAGAAAAATTGTTTTCCGAGTGTCATTTGGAACAAATTTCAACTCCTAATTGCATAGAAGGAGCTCTCAATCCAAGTATCCATTCATCCAGTTGTCCCAAATGATGAATATGTGAATGAAGAACAAATAGGGAAAGACTTGAAGTGAACATAACTTGTCCTTGCACAGATTTCATATCATCACCACAAGCTTGGGCAGGGGTAAAATAATGCTGACATTCAAAATTAGCTTATCTGTTTATTACAAACTTTTTTTCTTCCCTTTTACTATTCTTCTAGCACTTCTTGGACTCTTTGCATGAAACAGGATGCCTTGCTCCTGAGTTTACTCAGAACAGTTTATAATTTAATATTCAGTGGCACCCTTTGAGAGGGGGAATGTACAAATTTGTGTTGCTACAGAGAGGTGGGAATTAAACCTTTCTTTAAATTTCTGGAAAAGCGTTCCACCACCTCTGCTGCCTGGGAATGGTGACCTACTGCATGTTTTGGGATGCCTAACCTGTTAGCATCTGTTCATATGCTTAAAGGGAGACAAGGAAGGATCCTAATTCCTCATAAGAATTAATCCTCTGGGTTCCAACACAACTGAATGTAATGCTAAGCCAACTCTGCTGATGAGCATCTGTGTGAGTTTTGCTGTGAGCAAGGTGCACTGTAATTCTGATATGACCAAAGATAGCAGATCAAGATAAACAGTTACAAGTGCCTCTATCACAAAACAAAATAAATCCCTGAATTCACAATGTTTTGGTGGATTTTGTCATGCAATCTGGCTAAACCTCCCAGGAACTGGACTGCCTAGACACTCAGAAAATGTCCTCAGAGAACCAAAATAGGTGTCTACACAAATTCTGATCTATTACCAAATTGATATATCAAATCAGCGTAGCACCTATCTCAGGTCAAAACTGTTTTGGAGATCTCAGCCTACTTGCCACTTTGCAGGTCTTCCCTAAGACAAGAAATTTATTTCACTAAGTTACAGAAAATTGAGTACTTGGCATGAGTTCTCCTCCAAATAGCTGTAGTTACATAGTTTACTTAGAGCTAATCATTTGAACTCTCTCCTGTGTACTCATGCTATATAAATGAGAGGATTTATCAGTTTTCAACTAAAATCGCTGAAATGAGTGGTCTGTATATGAAGCATGTTAGAAACTTCAGAAACCACGAATTGAAAGACAACACTAAGTCCTGGAGGGAGAAGTGCTAACAGGAAGCTTCAGAGGAAAACTGAGGATCTATGTGTGGCCTTATTTTTGTGCTCCACAGAAGCCCAAGAAGAAAAACAGTAAGCAGTGGCAGTGAAATCTTCACCTTAATTTAAAGTCACACCACAGTGTTCCAAAACAGGTTTGATCTTGATAACAGAAGTAAAAAGATTCTTGAAATATAAGATGCAGTTATATCTTGAACCCCTCAAATTCATTATAATAGAAATTAGGTAAAATCAGTGATCATTTCACTCATAATTGTTCAGAAAAAATCTGAACAATTCTACTGTATTCCTTCATTTTTAGTAAAAAATGGAATTGAGACTATGACCAAATATACATACTTTACTAAGTAAATAGCATAAATTGATACGGTGCTCAAATACTGTTAAAAAAGCAAGGGGGTTATATAACAGTAATTGAGTTGAGTTTGTAAATTTAACAAGCTATTTAAAGTCTTATCAAGTAATCATGTCTTCTTAATTCATTCCATAAATTCCTGTCACAAAATGGTGTTTTTTCCTAAATGGTCTTGTCAGTACAGAGTAAAATTTACTAATAGTACTAAAACAATGAATGTTTTGAATACTGATCATTGTTTAACACTGAACTGCTTTCTATAATGATTATAATTTAACAAGAGTCACGAAATCTTGTAAGAGGTCTCAGTGGTCTGCAAAGGTAGAAGACTTAGAAGGTCACTGGAAACACTTTAATTATATATGTTCCTTTTCATTCCAGTTAGACTTGAAGATAATAGCTTCAGTAACTAAATAGAGCCTTAGGATCATATTAAGTTTAATATAAAAACTTCATTGCTTTAAAAGCCCTGTTCTAAACAACTTCCATACTAATCAAACAATACACCTTGATGCAAACTTTCACCTTTTTCTTTTGAATTATATTCAGTAATCATCACGCAATTAAAATCTCTATAATTTTTTTTTCAGTTTCCACCAGAAGTGAAAAAACAATAATTAAAAATCCTTGCATTTTTGTACAATTGAGACATTAAAAATTCATAGAATCACTGACTGGATGAGATTGAAACGGATCTCTGGAAGTCATCTTTTCTAACCCCGCTGCTCAAGCAGGGCACCTAGAACAGGCTGCCCAGGAGCATGTCCGGATGGCTTTTGAATATCTTCAAGGAAGAAGACACAACGACCTCTCTGTCTGTCCTTTCTGTTCCAGAAGACACAACGACCCTCACAGTAAAAACCTGTCCTGTCACTGGCACCACTGAAAAGAACCTGGCTCCCTCTGCTTTGCACCCTCCCTTCAGGTATTTATATACATTGACGAGATCCCCCTTCTCCCTCCAGAGAGAAGTTAGCTCTGTCAGCAGTTCCTCATATGCTCCAGGTCCTCAATCATCTTCATGGCCCTTCGCTGGACTCTCTCCAATATGTCTATGTACGTCTCTCCTGTACCGGGGAGCTCGAAACTTAACCCAGTACTCCCAGTGTGGTCTCACCAGCGCCGAGTAAGGGGGAGAATGACCTCCCTCAGCCTGCTGGCAACGCTCGTCCTAATGCAGCCCAGAGTACGTTTAGTCTTCCCAGACACAGGGGTGCATAGCTGGCTCATTTTCAAGTTGGTGTCCACCAGGACACCCAGATCCTTTTCTGTCAAGCTGCTTTCCGGACAGTCAGCAGTTGACAGAGAAATGTTTACAACTTTTATGTTATCTTTGAGCATCTGCCTAAAACCTTGTTAAAACATCATTACACATAAAAACATGAAGCTATTAATAAAGCTATTTTGACACGGTGTCCAAGTTGAATAACAACGAAATTGTGCTCCTTTGTCCATTAGAAGGAATATTTTAAAGCAGAGAGAAAATCTGAAAATAAGTTTGCAGGAAGTGATGTCTCTGCTGCTGCATTTCATGATATTTTTCTTTCAGGCTATGTGTGTGAGGAAAGCTTTAAACTATTACTGTGTTTACTTTTTCAGACTCAAACTTTCTAATTTGACTTGATGTTATTCTTTTACCCTTTACACTGTAGCAGTGATTCTTGGTTTCAGTAGTGGTTTTCTGATAATTTAACATTTCCTTTTAATGAATTATGAAATAAATAGCCCTGGAAGCAAAAAACTCTCTAAGCTATTATTCTACTCCTTAACAATTTCTAATCACTTTAGTGGCATCTTCCTGCTTGAATCTAAACAATGTTTTCTATTTCTTCTTTTTATTGAAGAAGTAATTGTTAATTGTCATTATCTGTCTCTATCAAATTACAGTTTCAGATGATTTGTTGTATTTGAATAAGTAAAAGATTTCTCATTTAGCATACTTTTTACAAGTATTGCTCATTGTACTGAGAAAACGAATCAAGATAAATTCTCTTGATCATGAAAAAATTTACCAATTAGCGCTCAGCAAAAACCTTTTGTCTTCATAATTCCTTTTTGTGTAGACGAGTCCAAGCTACTCAGATCTAGAAATAGAGATCAAAAAGAACGGGAGAACTGGAGAAAAACTGAAATTAAAAAAAAAAAATGTACAAAGAAAATCAGTTTTTCCAATATTTCATTGACTATTTTAGCTTTGATCACTAAGAAGGAATGTGGGAGTTCACTTATGGAACCATCTGGGGGGAAATACCAAGTGAAAAAGCAATGTTGTCAAATTTGTTATTCCTTTCTTTTCTTAAAATCTCTTTGGATAATAAGGTCTTTTTTAATGTCACTGATGAAATTATGCTGTCTGCAATATAAGCACTGCGGTCATTTATTTTCCTCCTTTTAGTGTATGTATCATTGCCTGTCATATCAGGTAACAAAACTGTTGTAAGAGCTAAAGCCTGTTGGTCAGTGTTAAGCTTTTGTTTATAGGGACTTTTTTTGTTTAAAAGGGACTTTTGTTGTAGCATTTTGATGTCAAAGACAATTGAATTGATACAGATCACCCAGCAAAATAGGATCTTTCTATTCCCATACTAAACCTTGGGACAGTGTAAAACCATTGCTACTTAATGATGGACGTTTTGAATGAAGATGTCTGAAATCGATGGTAATGTTTGGCAGTGACTTGTTTGGAAACCACAGCCAGTCACCAGTGCCCCATAGCCTGGTTCATCCTCCTGTCAAACAGGATTATTAGTTATGTCCTCAAAGGCTCATTAAGGGTTAATGAATGCATATAACAAGCTTAAGAAGCTCCAGGGGAATATCCCTGTACAGCAGACTAAAGCGTTACTGTGAGGCAGACTTTGGGAAATACAAGAAGGCCCTGTGCCAGAGCAGGGCAGCTACGCCGAGAACTGCCAAACCAGAGCAGAAGCCGAAGTCAACTGTTACCAGATTTTTTTATGCCTGGACTTCACTGTCAGACACCCGATTCCCCAGCTTTACCAGCATTAGAGCTTTCTATCTGTCCCTCCCCAGCCTCACATCTCCTGTCCTTCAGGTGTCTGCCCCACCCTGAGTGCCAGCTGATGGGAGCTGATGACATTCTTCCTCTGGTTAAAACCTCACAGTAGTGTGTTAGGGAGAAAGTATTCTCCCATGGAAAGTTTTCATCTGATTTCCATAACAGAATTTCAATGCTTTTTTGTCTAAATCCTGTTCTCAGGTCATGCTTTTCCTATCCCCACTTGTGGGTAGCTCCTCCTCTCATTGTATGGAATAAAGCTTATTTGCCAAGAACCTATTGCAGATCCTGTCCTTTACAGGAGATTTAAGCTTGTGCTGCATTTGCAATAGAAAGAACTGTGTAGAAGCAGAAAACCTCATCTTTGAAGAAGGATGAGATATTTCTGCAGTCAGTGAGGGACATTAGAGGATTTCTGCTTAGGGATCTTGACATAAATTTCCTCTTTACTTCCAGACATTACCACCCAAGAGATGCTCATTTCCAGTGAGTTAGCATTTCATTGTTGTGCAGTTGTTTAATGTTGCTTTCGTTTGACACGATACTTTTTCAACTAAATAAAACAAGGTAGAAACAAGCTGTGTGAGAAACTGGTTAGCTAACACCCATGTGAAAACTTCGAACCTGTGTGTAGAAATAAAGCTAAAGTAATGGAAACCAACTCAGGCAAGTTAAGTAAGAGAAGCTGGAATTCACAACTGGAGCTGTTTTGGAGATGCCTGTATATCACTACAGATATACTATATGTTTATAAGTATATTCATTCAAATTGCTTCTGCTCTGGTATTCATCTGCCCTGAGAGCTGAATCACTGAGAGAACAAAGGTCAAATTCTGTCTTCAGATAGGCATGTTCTGTTCCTGCTTGTTTCGTGAGAGCTGAACTTTCAGACCAGTGCTGCTTCCCAAGTGCTGCCAATGCAGCTGAAGTCTTGAAGTAATAGAGTCTCAGGGGAGGCTTTGTTCTGAAAATTTCACATAAACTTCAGCTGGGGTGATTCAGATAAACTAAAATCAATCCTGACACAAATATCCAAGCTTATTGTCATTTTTTTGGTTATTTGTTTTGAACAGTAGGCCATAAGGTTATAGTCAATATTGTTATACTGTGTGACTATATTGATTTTTTTTTAACATAAGCAAAGGCTCAGCCCTTCAACTAGAAATAAATTCATTATAGGGTGGGCTATAAATAAAATTATGATAATATGTTATATTTTTCATCATAACACCCCTCTTGGTTTTGAACTGATGAACTTAGGAGTCCTCTGGTGGGGCGGGAAGAATTATATTTGAGTGGGGTAAAATACCTTTATGATCTTTGAGAAACTCGTGTGTTTACCATGGATAGCAATGTCCAAAGTGTAGTTTGATTGACAGGTCACACGGGTGGATTTGCTTTTGTATAAACTGTATGACTGGAAGAAACCTTTGAATGCAAAGCAAGCAAATGCTCAGTAGTAGTATACTAAAGTCTTGAAGAGTTATTCTCTGCATAGCAATCCTCACCAAGCACAAGAGCAGGAAGCTTGGGTCTCCTCTGCCTGGCTCTGCCAGAATGGCGAGGAGGCAAGAAGAGACTGTTTCTTCTACACTCTGAGTAACCCTGCTGCTGGCAACAGATGCCTTAGGGAGAAAACTGCCTTTTGGCATGCAGAGATAGGAACATGAGGAAGAGGAGTATAAGGATGTGTTGAGATGGACAATCTTGGGCGTTGTGGTTGGCATATTGCTAAGCAATGGATATATAGCAAAGGATGCAGGGGCAAAGGAGTAGAGGTGAAAGGGGGAAAACTCTAGAACAAATGGGACCCCCGTTGTCTTCTCAAAAATAGTTGTGAAACACATAGACGTCATCAAATCATCATGGCTATAGCGAAAGGAACAGAACGGGTGCAGATCTTTCCTGTCTGTGTCATCATGAGACAAACATTCTTTGGAGGGTAGTTGGGGAGGAAGAAATTAATCACAAAGTAATATGCTGCCTGCCTGTGCCACAACTGTGAGCATGAGTGGTCCAAGAAATATTAGATCAAAAGTTTCATAACTTGTCAGCATTTGTGTTAACTTAAAACAGATTCTTCAAATGCAGATTTTTATATTTGAGGGCAGCCTTACATGGGGCATGGCATTTGACTCACAAAAAAATTAGAAGACCTCTAATAGTGGGCACCCCAGGTCAGAAACTGAGTAAGTCTTTACAGGAGAGGGAGCTACCATCCAGCTTGTCCCCATCATCTGTCTCACCAGTCACTACATCCATGCAAAAGCTTTTACATCTAGATTCAGTTCCAAATTGGTAAATGGCATTGAAAAAAAGATTTAATAGACTTAGAGTTGTTTTACTGTAGGCCTTGCTATGATTTCAGGAGACTGTTTCTTTCTTAATTTCCTAGGTTAATGCATTCTCCTGATGACAGATTGAGACTATAACATTGATGGAACCCTTTTTTTTTCATCCTTTCCGCCCCCCCCCCCCCCCCGGGAAACATTTTTTTCCCCCTTCCCCCCCCCCCCCCCCGCCAGGGAAACCATTTCTCTAAGCTATTTATAATTATGAAAGAAAATGCATACCAAAGACTGACAATTTCACCATGAAGAGCAGCTGCTCTAAGTCCCCACACATTCCTCATTGGATGATGCTTCAAAAGCATTTCCCTAATCTATAAAGGCTCTATTAAAAAGAAAACAATTCTTGGGCATTTGAAACTGTGCAGATTCTAATTTCTATTCAAAAGGCAGATCTTCTGCCACATTGTTCACTAGTTCATCTTCATGAGCTCTAGTACTGCTTTTGGGGTTATGACAGGCAGACCACCATGATCTTGCTGACTTCAGTGATGTGAGCATGGAAACGGTTTCCCATCTGGAAAAGCATTTCAGAAGTTTACACATTTGCTCAAATAAAGACAATATCTTTCAAATCCCCAAACTGCTCTTGAAATCTTTACTAAAGGAAAAAAACGGGGGGGGCTGTAGACATTGGTTGGGTCAATCAAAATATGTTGTATCTGTCTTTTTGAATATTTTTGGTTTTATTTGATCTTTCAGTTTCTTTGTTATATAACATGTAAGCTACAAGTAGTAAAAACTAGAACCAGGATATAATTTTATATTGGACCTGAAACTTGGATTTTTTAGCAATTTCAAGCCTCCAACCAGATGTAGCTTGTAATAATAAAATAGGAATTTAGCTTTTTAAAAGGTTACAGCATTACAAATTTAACCTCAACTTCAAAGTCACTTCCATTAAAAAAGGGATTTTTTGGGAATTGTAAACATCAAACCTATTCCTCCCTCACTTTTGTGCATGCTAGTTGCTCCTGGTCTGACTAAAGCAGTGTAGATAAAGGCAGAATTGAATTAGAATTTAATGAGCTTTTAAAGTAATGATACAAGGTAATAATTGAGCTTGATTTATCACAATTCCACCGGGAAACAAAAATTAAAAGCAATTTGTGTTTTTATATATTTTATTTTCCTTTAGGTTCATGTTAGTCCCAGATTACTCATAGGAAGAATACTGCTTTACCTCACGTGTCACCTGTGCTTATTTAGAGCACGGGTGAGAAAGGATGCCAAGCAAACTCCTGGAAGAAGAATTGCAGGATTGCAACAAAATATTAAAAGAAAAAGATAAATGAAAGAATACAAAGACATGGTATCCAATAAACACTGATGAATAAATTGATCACCAACATTACTTTTTATTTCTTTTAGGTGTGATGGCTTGTCCTTCTGAAAGCATTTTAATCTTCAGACTTCCTATGCCATTCTCCACAAGGCAGAAGTATAGTGCCAGCCAAATGTTTCCTCACTACAGTTCCTGAAAAGCTGTCAGGCATTTAAGCCATCTTTGCTCACCTAAAATGTGGCCATATTACTTTCACCAGGTGTCAATGAGTACCTAAATATTAACAGTTAATTAATTCAAGTCACCTCTCCTTCTATGTGTATAGATGGCATGGCATTCATAGGGGATTGTAAAAGCAGGAAGACAGCTGAAGCCTGAAAGCTAATAAGCAGCTCTTCTGGAGAGCTTCCTAAGTTCAGCTGAATGTTCTCAAAGGCTGAATTAAAAAATTAGATTAGCATGGAGAGATAGGGTCGTTTGTTCAAAAATGCATGCCCCTTTTGCTTTCCCTTGACTTTTATAACATACAAAGTAATTGAAACCACAGTTGGGGCAGTTAAGGTAGCTCTGTGAACAGCAGTAATTCAGCAGGTGGTAATAACACTAATTTGGAAAGGAACAGAACTGACCTCTTCACTTTTTTTTAAACTCAGGGTTTTATTCTGTTGTTTTTGAGAAAGCTTCAAAGAGAATGTAAAAAAACCCTCTATGATGCTTTGAGAAATATAAAATTAATTCTCTTATCACCCAGATGCAGCCTTGATACCAAAGTAATGAATGCATTAGAAATACTCACAGATTAGATTTTCTTTTTGTTTCTAATCAGAGACACTTAGTTTAAGTATCTTAGATCCACAGTTTTGGATTTGTAAAAAAAACCACAACAGCTTATGGTTTCAGAAAGATCTTATGTAAACAAAACCCAAATGAGGTTTCCTTTTGGCTTGTAAATAAAAAGAGACCCAATCTGGAACATTAGATCTCTCAGTCAGCACAAGTGGTCCATTTAAAATCATTTTACTGGGCACACAGCTGCACTTAGGTTAATGCAGCACTTTTCCAGACATAACAGAAGTATATCACCAGAAAGTAGGAGTACAGATTTTCTTGCAGGATTTCAGTTCTGTAAACATAAAGGCATAGCAGGTGTTTGTGAAAAATTACTTAACACCAAAAAATCCCTTTCCCACTTTCCCTTCTGATATTATCTATAGGTGATTTTTTTTTTCCTTCCCCTTGCCTTTTCCTTAGAGATGAATTTTTATGTTCATTGCCGATACAAAAAAATCTATGTATGGAAACTTAATTTGGTTTGGTTTTGACTTTTATATTTCTGGATGCTGGGGATCCTATTGTTCGGGATAAAAATATATGCCCTAAATGAATTGAACATAAAATGAACAACAGTCTGCACTTCCTCCCAGTTTTAATATTTCTACTTATATGGTTCATTTGCAACTGCAGTTGTAAACTTTCACTATAATGTAATTTTGACATTACAATTATTTCTTCAGAAATCAATGTTGCTGCCATGATAAATAATAAAATTACCTCAACAAGGTAAGAAAAGTCCAGGGCATTTCCTCTGTGAATATATCCTTCTCCCTGTGTTTGCCTTGACAAACATCACATGAGTGATAGAACGGGTGAATTTCAATGAGACTTAGATCTAGAAATGTGTGGGAGAGGAGAATATTACCAAATGTTTTACAACAACATATGTAAGTGACTAATGGTGTTACTCAAAATAATAAATAATGAAAGAAATTGATATCACGAATGCAGTTTGTCTAGCATCTCTCAATTATACAAGCGCTGGCTACGTATCAAGTTTATGTTATTGCGTAAATCTTTATTAGACACTAAAAAAAGTTTACACTTTTGTAACAATATGCAAATAGACCATTTAATTGCTTACCATTCTATCAAAATAAAATCCCCGTAAGGTATATAGGCAGCAGTAAACAAAAGTCTTTCAGGAATTTGCTGCTGACCTTTTTATAACTGCTAGGCTTCAGGTTCTGTAGAGACCATCTCTGGAAGTATTCAAAAAACGTGTGGATGTGGCGCTTCAGGACATGGTTTAGGGGACATGGTGGCATTGGGTTAATGGTTGGACTTGATGATCTTGAAGGTCCTTTCCAACCTTAGTGATTCTGCGATTCTGTGATTCTGTGAATACCAAATTTGCTGCAGTAGCTTCTCTACAGCTCAGGTAATGACAGATCATGTTTTGGAGGACTCTATTTTTTCTTGTAGTATGTTCTAGTTCATGATGGACATACTGTCTACATGGACATAGTTTTTCTTAACTTGCAATGAGATAGGAGTTGTTCTGAAAAAGCATCAGGAATGGAGGCGTGCATGTCCAGATTGCTGTCCAAAGGCTCCCGCTATAGTGCTCGGGTGACGTAGGTTCAGTTGAAGCTGAATTTCATAGATACTTCCCTATTTGTTAGGTGAATCAACTCATGGAAGTAACTCTTTATCCTCACTTCCAGGGAAGAATCCTAACCCGAAGGACACAGACATTACTGCTTCCTCTGCCTATATTTTAGATCGGTTTAGTTTAATGTTTGCACTGCATTTAAGGGATGCTATTAAAGCAGACCACAGATGCCCTACTCAACACTGCTCTTAGAATGGTTGTAGAGAAGTCAAGTACACAGTGGGAAGAGTGTATGGATGTGAATTTAAAATAGGGTTGTCTTGGATCCTGAGAGTGTAACTAATCTGAGTCACTGTCCTGGTTTCATCTGGGGTAGAGATAGTTTTCTTCACAGAAACTAGTGTGAGGCTGTGTTTTGGATTTGGGATGAAAAAGTGTTGATAACGTGCTGATGTTTTGGGTTGTTGCTAGGCAGGCAAGGACTGTCCACCTTCTCGTGCTGGGCTGCCAGCGAGCAGGCTGGGGGTGCTCGGGGAGCTGGGAGGGGGCACAGCCAGGACAGCTGACCGAGGCTGGCCAAAGGGATATTCCATACTATATGAAATCATGCTCAGTATATAAAGCTGGGATGAAGAAGAAGGAGGGGGTAGAGGGACGTTCAGAGTTATGGCGTCTGTCTTCCCAAGAAACCATTACGCGTGACGAAGCCCTGCTTCCCTGGAGATGGCTGAACCCCTGCCTGCCCGTGGGGAGTGGTGAATGGATTCCTTGTTTTGCTCTGCTTGTGTGCGCGGCTTTTGCTTTACCTACTAAACTGTCTTTATCTCAACCCATGAGTTTCCTCACTTTTATTCTTTTGATTCTCTCCCCTGTTCCACTGTGGGGGAGTGAGCAAGTCGGCTGCGTGGGGCTTAGTTGCCGGCTGGGGCTAAACCACGACAGTCACTCATTTCTGAACTGAACACCATTTCCTCTAGACAAGTTACTCTGAAATAGAAAATGAAAGGAAGGGCAGGATGGAGTTTTGTGTTGTGGGTCTGGTGAAGAGAGTGACACCTTTGAGAACTTCTGAGTTAGATGCCTAAACCCCAAAGAGAAATGGGACTTAAAATAGTTTTCTGATGTCAGCCTCTCTTTCTCTTGGTCTAGTTAGTGTCTTGGGCAGCAGTGCATTTTTTTACTTCTTTCTGGGGCACCTCAGAAGTACCTGTATTTCACTTGTGTTACTATCATTACGTTTCTAATCCATTTCTAGGCAAGAATGACTTAACTGTACCAAACCTCCACTGAAATAATCAGAATTGTTGTGAAGTAAAGCTGGACAACAGCACCCATATGAGGCTTGCCCAGTTCATTACTCCAAGATGGTGATTGCTCTATCCCTCCTCCAGCTAAACACCTATATAGATGTGCAATACTATTGGACTAGTACTTCAAGTCAAATACATGTTTAAGTACACTGCAGTAGTTACTGCATTAGAGTCAGTAAATGGAGATTTCAAGATGGAAGTGCTACAGAAGTGCAAAGGATTATAACTACCGCCATTGAACAAGGACTTTCTGTTCCATTTATTAACGTATTTATGTTTATAAGTTTTAATGCAGTTCCCTCTGTTTATCTTAACCACTTAATAGGAACTTTTGCTACAGTAAGGGGATGGCAGACTGAAAATCATTGTTTTAAATATTAACTAGAATTCCTGCAGTTTGAAGCCACACATTTGAAGAATATCTAATTATAACAAAGCAATTTGTTGATTAGTAACTTTGCTTTCTCCTACCAGTATGCCCAGGCACTATCATGCCTTTGTTATTTACAATCCATTGGTAATTGATTTTTCATACAGCAGTATTTATTTTACTACTGCTGATAGTACATTGTTTTTCCTTAGCTGCACACAGCACCATTTTACATTTCAGGTTCTATGTCTTAATTTTAAGTCATTCATGGCCTTTTTTACTATTATTTGTGAGTCTATGTTTGTGCATACATATGGCAACATGAAAAATTTTTTCAGTTCTTATATTTTTTCAATTAGCTTCAGATAATAGCTTTTGGTTTCTATGCAATACAGATATTTTATTTTCTTTATATGCAGTTGAAGAAGACTTCTAAGCAACTCTAGAACAAAGATTTACTGTAGAATAAGAATGGTAATAATATTTTACATTTAGATAAGACTCATCCAAGTGGTTCTTACCTACATGTAAGAGTAGTGATGAATCGTAGCTCCGAGTTGTGTGCTCAAACAAGATGGTTGGCAAGCAGCAGAGACCAGTGTTGAAATGCTGTATATTTAAATAGCTTTTTTTTAAAAAAAATCCTTCTCCTTGTATAGATTCTGGGTGTTGGTTTTTCTTTTCAGTGAAATTGAAACAAACTCACAAAAGGAGCCTGACTAACACTTTTCTTTCTTCTTCTACTTCCAAAAAGCTTTCAATTCTTCTTCCAATGGCAATGTTTTGAAATCTAAAGGTCTTCCCATTGATATATTCTTTTCCTTTAAAAACATTTACAGACAAAAATAGCATTAATACATAATGAGAAAGTAAAAATCATAGAGAAGTGCAGATTGTGTTTGAATTTGGAGAAGTTGGGGAGAAGGTGTAGCAGTCTGGGGGCACTGGAATTTGACATATATTTTATTCCCAAACTTAGTCCATATGTTTCCGGTTTTCTTCTTTTATATTTGTTATTTAGCGATCATCCTTCAGGAATATGTTGTATAATAGTATCATAATGATTTTGAACATATGGTATGAAACTTCTTTTATGGTCAAGTCATGAGAATTAGGTTTTAATTTTCCTAAAAATTTTTCCATTTCCTTTTGAGTGAGTTGCTTTGATCAATTCAAAGAAAAAAACAAAATCAACAGAAGATCTGACTCTGGAAATGAGTTCAAATTGAGATTTGAGGTAATAACTAACAGATCCAATAAAATCCTGAGCTGATTTGTGTGTGTCTGGATGCATTTGAGAGATCTGTTAGCTATGCTAAGACCATATGAATTATATAATTTGAAGGATACACACTAATTTCTTTCAAAGGGTATGGGTAAAGGGAGAAAACATCATAAATGAACAATGGGGTTTGATGAAGGTGCCCAATCCCAATGCCAATGAGCATCTTTCCTTCCAGGACATTCAGCTCACTCTCTAAAGTAAGAGCGTGGTAGGATCAACTGGGATGCAGGTGCAATAAAGGAATTGATCATATTTAATGGGAAGTAAATGAAATCTATGTTCTAACTAAATATCCCTCACTCGATTTCAGCCTTAGCCAGCAGCTCCTAACTTCCAGAAGCATCTTGGGATTCATCTCACCAAATACAAGCATTTTTGTCTGCATTATTTATCTAGTCTTGCTTTACAGTCAGTTGAAATAAAGAGATACTTCTAGGTCACATTTGTCTCATTGTAAGCCTACTGTTTAAAATAGATCAGATGAATCACACTCCAGAGAGGTCTGTTTCTCTTCATTGATTATAAAAGGAGCCTGAGTGTCTAATGTTAGGGGAGATGGAGTCTATCCCTCAGGTCCCTGCAGCAACCACTCAGGAAGCACTGGGCTATCTGCTTTGTCTGCCAGGGCAATTTCTAACAGCTCTGGAAACCATGTATTCATGTTTATGTGGTCTCCTACACTCTTTCTTGCTGGTATTGCCACACTTGGAGTGAAATGTTTGGCATTAGCTTGGTCCCTGCCTGGAACTACAGTGCTCTTTTAGAAATAACCTCCAGTTTTCACTTGCAAGCTCTCCAGACGGAAACTATGCTGCCATTAATGCTAGATTTCTTTAGGCTTTGAGTTTGCAGGTTCAAATCTAGATCACTGATGTAGTCTTCCAGGGGTCTTTCACAGGGACGCTGGCCCCAAAGCTATTTCCATGTCAAGTAAGCTACCAGGGAGTCAGAAGTCACCTGCACACCAAACTTAGAGCACGGAGACACAGTGAAGTTGTGGGGTAAATGTCAGAAAAGATCTCTAAAGGTAAAAGAGCTAGGAATTGCCGGGCACAAATGCCTTTCAGGGCTCTGTAGAGCACATGCCCAGTAGCCATTGCAGAATAAGCACACCAGCCCAACTACCTCAGGATAGCAATCGTATGGACAACTAATGATGCTTCATCAACTGTAGTGTTAGAATGAAAGAGCTACAAAAAGAAAAGGTTAGGGAAAATAAAACTGGACATAGGTACACAAACAGCCATGACAGATTCCCTTTCCCCCATGCTAAGGCACTGCTGGCTGTGAAACACGCTTTCAAAGTTCATCACACCACACACAAGCATGTCCTGCATCTCTCTCATGTGGTGCTTCTACATCTGTGCCTGGAATTAATGAAATATCTCTGAGTTATGGAACCAAATTGCTGACGAGAAAAGATATCTAGAGGCTGTATCCCAGCTGTTATTTACTTCCAACTCTTCAGAACTGAGGACATTACCTTCCCTGTTTTGGAAGTGATGAAAATTCATAAAAGAGAAGTGTTTCAGATAAAAAGTTTAGAATTCTACAAGTCAATGTTTTCTTCCTGGTGGACCTGTAGTGAGGGGCTGATCCTACAAGCACAGTAAGTCATCTACCTTCACAGTCATATTTGTAGAAGAAATAAAGTCTGCATTGGATTTTCCATTCTTTGAGTTGTCTTTTATTTTCTTCTCTAAGTTGAGTAATAAAATTCAGACTATGCCAGATTGCTCTCTGAACCCACATCACAAGGAAAATTCATACTAGTGCAAAAAGACAGAACAATACCTTTTCTTAAACGTTTTGCCTTTAAAGCCTTCTTCATCAATATCAGTAAAAGGTTCCAGGTAATAAGCTTTGGAAATTACCTTGTGCTGATTTTTCCTCTCAGAACAAAACTTCAGTGGAGAGGTTACTATATTTTTGGGGGTTTTCTTTTTCTGGAAGGAAAATATTTTAACTCTAATTTTTCAAACTGTTCATTCAAAGACTAATACAAAATATATTTCAATATTAAACATAAGACTCTAGTAGCAGTGCATACCTGAGTAATATAGAAGGATTTAGGTCTGCTTATCCAAAGTTTAGATGGGAATTGAGCAACATGCATTAAGATGCAACATGACATTGACAACATGGTCTGACTTGGAAAAAAAAGAAAAAAATATTGGTAAGATACATCAGGATAAATCAGAAAAATCCTGCACTGCAAGCAGGAATACTTTGGCTGACCAAGTAACCAAGGAGGTACAGAATAAGATAAAATACAGACTCTACAAAGTTAATAGATCTATTCATACATAAGGAATTAGGGTTAGATCTGTTATCTCTGGAAAAATCCAGGTATGTATACAGCCATTATTCTTTAATACTTGTGAAATAACTGACAAAGCCATAGTAGCTACTGCAAAATCTTCTTCTTTTTTCTTTTTTTTTTTTTTTCCCATTTGGGGTGATATAAGTTCAGGTATGCGTGCTTTTTCCAAGTAGATTAGGTGATTTAATAAAATCTATGACTTCTCCATTCAAATCTTGCCACTTTTGACACAACCCATTATGAGATGGAGTGGCCACTCTTTCTTTTTTGAGTACAAATGGTTAATGCTGTCTTTGGTTCTCCTTTGAATTTTTCTGATTTTATTTTTTAATCACTGGTTCTTGTTATTTCCTTTCTATCTTGCTGAAGGTACATTTTCTGTGACATGAAATTCTCTGTTATAATTATTTTTAACAATTTACACACATTTAGCCTTTAGTCTTTAAGTCCACAGAATGATTTTGTGACTCTTGTACTTTTTCTTCCATTTTTCAATATCTGATAAAAAACACTGACATCAAAACTCTTCCATAGTTGTTAATCATGATTAATTCACCACCTCCTTGCTTTTCTGTATGAGAATTTCAGGAGCCTTTTGCCCATAAAACCATTTATCTTTGAGCTGATTTTCCATTACTGCTCATATAGACTTTTAGCATCAGGGCTTTTCAAACCACCTTTAGGTAGCTGTAGAGATGGTGGTGGTGGCATGAAACCCTTATTAGAGGTGCACAGCTTTGCCATTCTAATAATCCCAGAAGTGTAAATCTCTAGTGTAAACCTGTGACTTGCTATTATTTACCATTCTTCTTATCTGTCACCCACTAATTTTGTTTTTCAGCAGCAATTTCATATTTATTCCTGTATCCTGGATAAAAAAAAGAAACTGAATAGTGTCAGACTGAACACCACCAGCTCCTCTGAAAACATTCTCATTCAGTGACAAGTCCTCATTGACAGTTATTTTTGGAGATCCATCACTTTTTATTCCATTTAGCATGTGCTTTATTTTGATACAGTATAAAGGTAATTTTAAAAAATCTGAATATCGGATGGTTTAAGTCAAAAGTCTTACAAAGATATAAACATATTCAGCCTGCATTAATATCTTTATCAGCTAAATGTGTAAACCTGTAAAAGAATTAAATCAGGTTTGTCTGACAAGGTTTATTTTCCATAAAACCATTTTGACTGGCATTAATTATATCCCTATCCTCTCATTCAGTATTAACTGGTTACTGTATTACCTCTTCTATTATTTTGTCCAGATGGATGTTAGACTAACCAGCCTCTAAATACCCTGGATATCCTGCCTGCCCTTTCTGCATTCTGGCACACCTGTAACATTGTTCTTTTGCTCTGGAATATTCCAAATAGCTGAAGAATATTAAAAATTAGCTTTACTGGGAATTTTTTTAGCTGGTTCTGATGTTTATACTTAGTAGCTGTTAAAACCTCTTCAGTCCACAGTAGGCTGGAATATACTTCATCATCCTCTTAAGGGTAAATAAAACATCCTACTTTTTTTTTTTTACATGCAGTGCAGCTGTATTTATCAAACTGATCTGCCAGCTCTGCATCAATTTTTAACAATTTCACCATTTCCCATTAGTTTACCTACAACAATGTAGGATTATGTTTTTCCATTCTGCTTTAAAAAACAACTTTTCTTTGTGGTAAATAATCAACATAATCTTTTGTATTTGGCTTTTTTTAATCAGCTTTCTGCACTTCATAATTTTTAATGTATTTTGTCTCCTATTTTCCATGTTCTCCTTTGTTTTACAGTGCATTTTTAATTTCTTACGAATGCCTTCATAGCATTATTGAATGAAGTTTAGTTTTTTACTAAGGCGCCTTTTTTATTTTGTTCTTCAACAGATCTCATTAGCTGTGGACAAAGCACAGAGAAGAAGTGCTTGACTTCTGGATGTCTTCTGGTGTGGCTGGAAGCAGATGGAGTGATGCTATTTTGTCCTCTGCAAGTTTCATAGTCAGTGTGTGGACAGCCAGCTCAGAAGTCTCTTCACCTTTAATACAGGCATGCTGTAAATGTGCAAGAGACTGTCCCTTTTTGCTGTTGTGCTTCTGTGGTGCTGGCTGTAATCAGAGTGGCTGCACGGAGCTTCACGGCTTGTGAAGTGTCATTCAGCAAATGGCAGAGCACAGGACGAAAAGGTGTCGAGACTTACTCTGGGGAAAACATGATGTCACTCAAATTTTTTAACGCATTGGTTAATTATACAAATATTATTTCAGTTTAGGCTGATCATGTCATAACCTTTCTTATTTAAAATACAATGTGCAAAAACAATTAAAAAATCCATCTTCTGGCAGAATACTGTGAGGATTTAGTTCAAACTTGGTTTTGCAATATATCTTTCCCTATGATCTGGAATCTGAGAATCTTTGATACTCCAAAGGCTTATGATCAAAATTCTATGATTACTTTACTGAATCTTTTTTTTTTAATCAGTCATTATGTTTGAATGGATGTAGAATCACTATTAAAGAGCCATACTTTCAATAGAGGTGTGTGTCGATTATGGCCAGGAACCTGGCAAAGCTGATACTGAACTGATCTTCCTTACCTGCACTGAAAACTTTAAATTCCGTAATTTCCAGAAGGAGTTAAACTCAATTTCAAATGAATCACCAGCTGGATCTTCCATTTGAACTGGAAAATTAAATTTAAGTTTTACAGTGAAACAACTGTAAAAAAGAAAAACTGTGGGCCTTTAAAAGCCCCTCAACTGCATGTCAGATCAGTTCATATTAAAACATTTGTTTTCCTTATCTGAAATCTCTGATTCCATTTGAAGAGAAGATATGCTCCAATTTAAACCTTCCTATTTATTTATTCATTTATTCATTCATTCATTCATTGGGTTTAATATTGGGAAGGCTAGAAATTGCTTCTGAACTATGACATTTTCAATTTTATACTCCTGGTGCAGACCATCAATGAGAATACCTCATGCTCTGAAATGCTCATCTATTTTTTTTTTATATCTTGAAGCTTCTCACCTGTGTTTGTTAGTAGTCCATTTAGATATATATATAGCATACATGCATACATTATGTATATACAGTAAAGGTACTCTAGACAGATTAAAACAATTCCTTAGGTCCTGACATATAACCTGCCAGTCCAGGAAGATCTGACCTGTACAGTTCACCTGCACTCTACTGGATCTTTTTGATCTTTCCTGGACAAAACCTATACTCCTATGTCACAAGGTAATTTATTTTCTGTAGTAGTTTAGGAACTCATCGAACACACAAAACAATCATTTAGATCTAAAATTCTCATTGTTTATAATTCCAATAATTTCCATTGACAGAGCAACTTTCATCCAGATAGTTTCCAAAGCACTTTACAAATTATGTCCCACAGGAACGCTCAGCCATTAGTGAGTGGCATAGTTCAACTCTTCCTAACAATTTAAGCTACACAGTGAATTACAGTGGTAGAAAATAATTCAACAGAATGAAAATGGTTTGTGAAAATAAATGCTTAATTGACAAGAGTATGTGCCCAAAAAGTGCAGGAAAGCATGTTTTGACAAGAGTATATATAAAGCCTTTTTATAGGTTGCATGTGTTCATCCTGGTGTCATGTACCAAGGGATAGTCAAAAATGCTTATTTTTACCTAGGCCAAGTCCCGTAGGCTCCTGCAGAAGGTGGATTGTGGTCCCTTAAATTAAATTTCCATTATGAAACATCTATTAGGGAACCAGTCCCCAGTATGGTCTCAGAAATATATGCCACACTAATGGCTAATACATAGAAGCAAATCCATTCATGATTAGTAAATTAATACTGAAAGATCTAACTGCAAAACACAATATATTTTTTCTGTTTAGTGCTACATCACTGATAGTTGCTAGTGATTCTATTAATTTGAGAGTTTTATTCAACGTATATTATCAAACAGAAAGCATCGCTAGTCTTAGAAAAGTGAGAAATGAGGATGTACAAAACCATGGTACACAGTTGCAGAAGGTATTAAACACAAAGGAAGGTTATCAAAGTCTTTTCATGGAAGATTTACTCTTGTCAACTTGATGAAGTTATCTCAAAAACAACAAAATTCAGGCTTTCTCAAGTTCAGGAAAGCTAAGATTGACTGTAAGAGAAAGTAAAATAAATGCAAACTTTTAAAGAAGTCAGTTTAAAACAGGATACCAGTTATAGAACAATGTTCATGAACAGCAGGGAAATAATTGCTCAAGGGCTATAAAGGAACTCCCTTTCCTGACCGAAAGCTGTATAGCTGTCGGTTGCTAACTGAAATTTCTCTAGTAGATGGGCAACTGCAGCATGTTTCTGCTTTGCATATGGCAAATTCTACCAAGATTTAGTATCCGTAGCTGTGAGCTTTAATGATGGTTTCAAGTGAGGCATCTGAGAGGAATGGAGACCAAAAGGATTTTAATCTCGAGGTACCGTTTCTTCCAAAAGAGCATTTGAGCATCATGGAAAAGTATAATGTTTGTGTTGTCAGTTCTATCAATAAAAGAAGACTTGGTCTTTATGACATAGATTCTTGCATTTGTCACACCTCTAAATTCTTAAACACGGGAGGACATCCCCTCTGTTTCTTATGAACATCAGTACCCCTGTACAGAGACCAGCATGTGCATATACCCAGGAAGACTAGTGGGAGATATGAACATAGACAAAAGGGACAGCAGAAAGCAGTTTTTATGAAAGGAATGATAGTACAGACTATTTTGCACTGGAAACACTCTATGGGTCAGGTTAAGAAGTCCTGAAACAGCAAGGGTAATAGTATTGATTTGGAAGGAATGTCTGGTTAATTTTTCACAAGGCGTAGATTCCTCAAAAATCGATAACTTTCTGCTGTATCTTTATTCTTCTGAATAAACTGTGTCTGTCTAAGAAACTTGATTCCTAAGCTCAATTAGATTCATAAAACATTCACAGACATACACAGCACAAAAGAAACACAAGCTTTCTCAAGCAGCAGTGAGCATTTAACCCCAAGGTAGGACAAAGTAAATTATTCTTCCTTGATATAGTGTCCTTGCACAAATGTGATTTCTTTTTTTTCATTAGTGCTATAATTTTATTTTTGTTGGCAATACACAGGCATATACTCAGAAATTCTTCTAAAAGTTTCACTTTGTCCCATGAATATTACATTTACCATATCACATTTTATATTTTTAAAGCATATGAAAGAAAGATGACTATTCTTACAAATAATGCAGGCAAGGATGCACATGACATTCCTGAAAACAGCAGGCTGACAAATGCTTCTTGAAGGAGAGACAATACAGGCAGAAGCACAACAGAAGGAAGAAATTGTGAGAGATCAATGTAAAATCAGGGAATTTTACCTAGAGGAGGCTGGAGCAAACTCCACCTTGAATAACACTCCGTGAAACCTAGCTGTGCTATGTTAGCTACTAAGATAATCTTTCTGCATGTGATTTATTTAGCTCCATTGATTATAGAGCCCATGGGTAAATAAAGCTCTTGAGATAAGCACCTGAATTTGCATGCCTGAAACTAAATCGTGTAAATACCTTTCCTCTTTCTTTGGAAGGATGCTGACTATGACTACACACCCATATCACACAACTCCTGATTTCAGTTACAGCTTTCCAAGTGTATTAAATTTCCCTTTGTATTATACAGTTTACTCTGGGCTAGGCTGGCCTCCACATAGATTTTATGTCATCCCAGGTGGATATGAAAAATAATCAAGACATATCCTTAGCAGGAGCCTCTTCAGCTCCTATGAAATCGCATAGCCAAGAGTTGCATCCTGAGTAGGAGCCTTCCCTAATCACATGAAAGTCAGTCAAACAGTAGTCACTGGCATTCCTCTTCTTAAAGGCAGTGAATTAAATGACTTGACACTCCCCTCTCCTCCTTAATCTGCCTGCCCCTTGCACCTCGGAGTCAGTGTGTTACAAGCAATGAATAAAAATTCTGGCAGAGAAGACAGTTTCACAACAACTGAACCCATTTTCTGCAACAATTTTGACGTCTTCCCCTCCAAATTATTATTTAAAATAATTTGCAGATATTCATACATATTTGATTCCTTTTGTTTTAAAAAATACTATCTAGAAGGTCTGTAACCTATTTGCTGTGGCAATAGGGAGGGAAGGAGGAGTACTTAATACTAGAATAACACCCTCTCCTCCAGACACTGAACAATGAAGTGCAGGACTGGGATGCAAACTTGCAGTAGCGGATGTCACCTTGAGTACTGTTACTTAATCACCATGTCTGCACAGGCACAGACACATCCTTACTTGTAGATGCAAGACATGTTAAAACATGCCTTGAAGCTTCAGAGGGGATTCAACAGCCCATGTAGCAAGCTTGGAGAATGCTAAAACAATTGTAAAAGAAAGAAGGTTTTTATTTTCCACAGAATCAATGACAGAGAGGGTATAAAAATCTGGATACATCATCAAGCTTTCTTATTCTAAAATTATTTCTGATGAAACATTGCATCAGTGAAGACAGGTAGCCTCACCAGCAGTGATGACTGTGATCACAGAAATTTCCCTTGTTTTAGGTAACTGGTCACAATGTTGGTCAGAATGTACAAAAAATACCTCTAAATCCTAAACTATATAGTTCTATTTTCTCTCATTAATTCAGTGTTGTACCATCTCAGGTTTGGGTTTGTTTGCTGGTGCGGGTTTTTTTCAGAAAACTTATAGCAACATGCAGCAAAAAAAGAAAAAAAACACCCCACACTAATTTCACTTTCACTCTTTTTTTCTTCTGGATTCTGATCTTTCAAATTTTACTTTACAAATGTTAATGTCCTTTAAAAAAATTCTTTGTGGATGTGAAACTGGAAAATACAACGCTAATGCTTATCACATCTAATCCTTATAGTTACCCAGGTGGTATCTCAAGGACAAACTATAATAGGTTAGGAGCAGGAGGGTGCATAAGCACTGAAGTACGTCTGTATCTGACTGGAGTACATCTGTAACTAAGTAGACTCTATAAGACTGCAAAGGCTGCTTGAAATCTTACAGTAATACATTTTGTTATGAGCTATCTGAAATCACCTAAACCTCATCTCACTCAGGTTACATTGGGAAACAGCCCTTCTCACAGCTAGGCAGCGCAGTGTTCCAGCTTGCATCCACACACAGGACGGGAAACCGACTTTGCATCCTACTACTATCATTAGAGAAAAGCCCTCCCACAGATGAGCCATTCTTATATATTTCTATTCAGTAAGATATTGCACTGATTGGGGGGGGGGGGGAATCCTTTGCATTCTTACTTCTTAATGGGCGAATGATGGAAATAACTTGATATTCAAAAATACCAACTTCCCTGTGGAATAATATGAGGTCATAGTTATCTAATTCATTCCATCTCTGACCTCCATAGATCTGCACTAAGGACGAGTTTGGCCTTAGGAGTAAAATTGCCACAAGCCTTACTTTAAGTTTCAAGATGGAATGAAGCCAAGGCCAGTCAAAACCCCCAAAGTTTCCCTTGGTTTAACGTCAAGTCCATAAGCTTCCTGTGGTTTTCATGAGAGCACATGCATCAGCCTGGGATTAGCAAAAAGAGCATCCACATTTTTTCCCTTCTATACCTTCTTCTGCATTTTATGCTTAGAGCAAAATTTGTGTTATCCTAAGTTTACATTACGAACATTTTGCAGCAATCTACTGAGAATAACAAGAGTGTATACATATATAAAATCATACTATGGTATTTTTATTAGAATATTTATTTTTCTATATTTTTTCCAAGTACAATTTGAAATCTCTCATGTATGAATACTGTGTCCTTGTATTTCAAATAAGAAAGGAAAATGTATTTTTGAACTCTTAATTTGTTCATAACCGTTGCCATTGAATGAAGACAAAACTAGTCTTTAAACTGTATTCTAAGATAACAACAAGAACAAGAATAACATACGTTGAATGCCTGAGCAAAATGCCGACGACTGAAAGATTAAGGCTTTCTCTTACAAAACATTTCACAGCTGGTATTTCAGCAAAAGCATGTTCAGTGTGAAACCTTGTTGCCAAGGAAAATGTTTCATTTTAACAGCTTTTTCTCTTTATCGGGTGTTTGTTTCATAGTACATAAGGGTTTGTGGAGAATATTTTGGTTTTAAGAGTATAAAAAAGAAACAGATTCTTCTAACAGACTTTTTCATTTCATCTTTTTCTTCCCTCAAGTAAATTGCTTTATTTTCTTTTCTAAAAGGAAGACCACATTGGTTGTAGAAGTCAAAGGACATGGAAAAGATCAACTTTTGTTACTGATGGCCAAATTCATCAAATACCAGCACGTGCAGGACTTGGAAATCAATAGTCCCCCTTCCTCCTGTTCCGTTCTTCCTCCCATCTCTTCCCCTCATCCTCTGTATTACAAATCCACTGCATTGTTGTCACTCTTGTCTTACATCGTGTTTGCCTATCAAAAGCAAACAAGATTCATTCTTTGAATCTTTTCCAGGTTGAAACTAGCGACGCTTCAAAGTGGTGGGTGAGGTGGGATAAGCTTCCTCCCAAATTAATCGTTAGCCAATGCTCCAGCTTCACGGTTATGGTAACAAGAGCCCCAGCTTTCAGAGCACCAACTGTTGGCCCTATGGAGGCAAATGTTACAGCTTGGTTACTTGTATTTCACCCTGAGTTTGTAGCCAAATTCTAAATACACCAAAACTCTCAAGACTTCTGAAGCTTTTTGATAGAAAAAGCAAAGTAGTGTTTTTCTATGGAATCTATTGTATAGGAAGTTATTCCTTGCAAAAAAACGTGGAAAAAATAAGGTTTCTGCAAGTATTTGCAGGCTGTTTTTACCTCTTTAGAAGTCTTCTGCAAGCTAACTGACATAGAAACTCCAGATGGGACATAACAATTGTGGGAACTTGCTACAGCTCTCCCTGTTTTTCTCTGCTCCACGGAAAATAGTTGTCTAGCTGATGTAAGGCACAGTGCTAGACTTAGGAAAGACATATTCAGTGCTTCACTGCTGCAGATTTGACCAGCAGACCTTTTCTGTAGTGTCCAAGAAATCCTTTAGGCATGGAAGGACCTGGAAAAGGCAGTGAGGAGCTGATACACCACAGGCAATACTACAAGGTTGCTCTTGTTGCCAGCGTCAGGTTTTAATTTTTTGTATTGCTGCTAGCTGCACACAATGCCAGAGGGTCTCGTGGGTAGCATGATACCAGGGTACCAGTGACCTCTGAGGGACCAGCTTGGAGGCAGCCGCTTTAAAAAATTCAGCCTCTAGGAACTGCTATGGTTACATTCCTAAATGGATCAACTCTATCATTTAGAAGATCCCAGATGCAGTGAGAGTTAATGTAATTGTAAAGGACAGCTACACAAATGAATATCTGAAGAACAATAGAAACAGCCCATGGGAGTGAAAGAGCTGGTACAAGAAGATTAAACTTGAGCTAAATGCTAAAATAGAACAAAGGAGAAATATGCTCAAAAAACCCTTTGTGATGTATAAAACACTGATCAAGAATACACTCCTAAAAAGGGTTTGGTTTATTACCTGTGATAAATCAAGTCGGTCCTCATGTTTATGAGCCTCAGCTTTTTATAGCTGACCCAACAAATACTGAATAAGCTGTACAACTGTATTATTTTACTATTATTATTGCAATATTTCTAAAATGTAGCCTACTCCCATTTTTATTACACCTCTGGATCAGGATAAGTGAAAAGCGCAGGTTTTTTTATGATTTGCAGCACCCAGCCTTGTAGGAGATAAGCTAGCATAGGCTCCTGATCTTCAGCTATACATTAATTTATTATAGTTAATAACTGCACTGATGAAAATGGTGTTCATGATGCTAAGGTCTGAATGTTAGTGCTATTTTACAGACAGGTCATACAGAGTTTCAATAGCCCCTTTCAGTGCACCTTAATCTGTACTTAATCCCCTGGCTATTACAAGCCTACAGTCTTCACACATTGCTCTGCCAACATACATCAATCCTGGTCTCTGAAGTGTCCTCTGTTATTCCTGTTCTACACCTTTCTTTAGGAGAAAAATGGATGCCATTCTTAATGGCATAGTGAAATCTGTAATGTGGATAAACTGCACCCGGGGGATCAGATTGAAGCCATTAAAATTATTTTCACTGTGGGTCCTAATGCAGAATTGGAACACTAATCTTCAGAGATAAAGGGCATAGAGCCGATTTTCACTTTAGCCCCCACTTTTAGCTTTGATTTTAGTATTTGTTTGCTCTGTAACTTTTATATATTTCCTAGACCCTTGAGCATTCAGAAAGTCTTGGCAACATAACTGCATTCAAATGTACTGTGTCTGGCTGACAGCACTGAAATGTTCAGAACACACCTTCATTACCCAGACTGGAATTAATTGACTCTTTGTAGCACAGATTATATTGATATGAAATAGGCTATTATACAGTAGGAATACAGCATTTTAAAACCTTGTGAAATCAACGCAATGCTCGCTAGCTTTGTATTGATTTCTCCAAGAAGGGATTACGATCAAAAACTAATTTCAAGCCGAGTTAAGTTTCACTAAGATTGAATAAAGCTTTCTATTAGTTCAATTACTACACACCAAAGAGAAAGACAGCACTCGAAGGATGGCACCTTGTTTGGAGTGATTTCCAGACCACTGAGATTCCCTGAAAAACCACTGGTAAGATTTACCAATATGCTTTCAAGAAACCCCCAAAGCTTGGTGCAGCACTTTAAAATTATTCCTTTGCTACTTAAAGCTGGGAACTTTGATTTCATTACTTCTTGTTAGTGGAATAGGTGGAAGAATATGGATATTATGTGCTTCTTTTTGCATGTCTGTATTCTTTCTTCTGCATATGAAATAAGAGTTCTTAAATATTTTGAATATCTAAATGAGAGAGGCAATTAAAAGAGAAAAAGTGTCATTTTTTGGTTTTCTTAGGACTGAAGTCTGGCATTGAATTCAATGACTTCACTATAATCTTAAGGGATTCTGAGTGTGAAGAGCAAACACCTCTGGAGACAGGTTTTGAAGCATTGCATAAATCATGGTCTCCTGAAACAGTGGACATAAACTGTTTTGATGGTTCAATGAAAAATGTTTCAGTGGCCATTTGGTATAAGAAATGCTATTTTCCTCCCTTTCTATTTTTCTTGGATGGAACATGTAAGGACTGGGAAATTGATCAGTGGTTTGGGAGAACTTGCAAGAAGAAAGCAAAAAGGAGAAAAAGGTACAGCAAATGAACTGCAGTTTCTCCCAGTCACTGCAAGAACCATGCTATGATCCATTTCACTTTGATATTTTCCGTCAAATATTTCCAGATACCTGCAACAGCATGGTTGCATTGTCAACAAATATCAGTATATAAAGTACAGCATGTGTTTATGGGAATAAAACCTTGTAATAGCTAGAGTTCATCTGATACAGAAATGTTCAGGGTAAAATCTACAATTATGTGATTGTAATTGTATCACAAAAGATGTATTGAATGTAAGATATCTCCTCAATAAATTTCTCCTTTGGACCAAATTAATTTCTTCTTCTGAGGTATAGGTAGCATAACCCAGGCTTTTGATTCTTACTGTACACAAGGCTACTGCTAGTCAGAACATGCCAATCTTTTATCAAGAATATTTAAATTACTTTCACAGGTTGCAACAAACCACAACTCTCTTCCATTAATTAAAGATTAATTAAAAGATTAATTAAAGATTAATTAAAGAAGTTAAGTTACATCTACAGAAATATAAGTAAATTATATGCATCTAAATCCTTAATGAGAAAATGTTTATGCTCTTAACTATGAATCTGTTGGAGATGTTCCTAACATATCCAAACTTCTTCAATGAAGAAACATTTAAAAATGTGTCTGTGAATGTTATTGTTTGGTGTATTATTGACTGAAGCCCTCTAGATTACTTAACTGCAAAAACAACTCAAGGAGGAGCAAGGCAAGCTACTTTATGTTGCCTGTCAGACAACTCACTCTTCCCTTGGAACATAAGATGTATCTTTAGCTGGAGAATGGCCTTTTTTTTCATGGAAATTTAATGAATGAAAGCTGACCAAGAGAAATAATAAGTCTTGAAAAATAAAAATAAAAATTAAACAAACAAACAAAAAACCCCAAACCCCAGGAAAGAGAAAATAAGAGTTTATAAAATCCTGATTGAGATGGGGGAAAGGTATTGGGCAAGTTAACTATGAAGGTGTTATCACAGCTCTCTGTGCTATTTCAAGTCTACTTTCTGCTATTGAGCTGATCAATAGGAAAAGTGAAAACAGGCCAGAAGGGACCACTGTGGAATCTAATTTGATTGCCTCTGCAGTCAGTACACAATTTTACAGTGATATTCCTTGACACAGATTCTTGTGTACTGTTTACTGAACTGGACGGAAAGTAGGGTAACTCGGAAAACCTGGAAATTTTAGGAGGGACTGATATGAATAAATTTAGGGTAGCAATTAGAAGTTGTTTCTAGTCACAAAAGAAATAAAGGTCTGAACCATCTTCCAACAGGAATGAATATTGAGAACAAAGCCCTCTCCCAAGCCATCTATAGGCAGTGTAATGTGACATTATGGATTACATGTATAAGGCATTATGAAATAATTGCCTGCTTTTATGGGAATTGGATTCACTGACCTTGGAGGTTCTTGCTAGTCTTATATTCCATGTCTATCTTTTTGATCACAACAGTGGGAAGGGTGCTCATGCCCTCAGCCCTTGTCCTCTGAGATTGAAATTCAGTTTATCTTCATTACACAATCATCTAACCCTATCATTTGATTAATTTTTTCATTTCTCTGTGGACTGATTTTCATGTTTTCAATTCCTTTTTTTTTTTTAATTTTGTGTTTTAAGAAAGGTCTTCTTATCAATTCCATGTTTTTCACACAAGGTTTTAATGTTTTTCAATCTAAAGTAGAATATACATTTAATAATACTTGAGTCAAGCTTCTAAACTTGCACAGACCAAGTAGATCCAGAATAAGACATATCAAACATATCATCTCTACTTTAACACGAGGTATTATGATATCAGGTGGACACTTGGCAAATCTAGAAACTTTATTGTACAGTTGTTGGCATTCTAAGTAAGTCTGAAACACACAACTAATACTATATGACAGAAGGGTTTCACATAGTAGCTTTGCTCTGTCATGTTGGTAGCACAGTAGCAGCTAAGCAAATATAGATGCTTAATGGAGTAGGCTGCTAGAGTATTGGATATCAAATTAATGGCCCTATTTATAACTTGCATTAAATTTTCCATTGTCTTGTTTTAAGACCATAGGCTATTTTTTTGTAAGCTTATATGGAGTGTTCCTTTTTTCTACCTTCCTCAGTCCTGAGATTAAGCACCACGTTTTGAGCTGGCATAAATTGTCACCCTTCTGAAAGCAACGAAGCAATTCTATTTACAGGAACTGAAGATCTGTCCAAACAAAAAGAAGAACCTGTCAGGTACATAGCTTCGCTGAATACGCTCCCAGTGATAGCTGGGAGTGTGAGACTGTTTCAGGATACAGGCAAAGGTGGCTTATTTGTACAACTAACATCTGTAATTAGTGGTGAAATCTTATTTCCATATGTTAGGGAAAGCTGTCCTTGTAGGATCATATACAAGTTGCCAGGCTATAAAACATAGAATGCTAGCAATTATAAATCAGTCCCATTCTTATACTGACATGAAAAAAGAAAAATAAAAGTCCTGAATTTTAAACTCAGGAAAACTGTCTGTTCATGTGCAGTATTCATATTCTGTATGAACTTAAACAGCCATGCATAGCACCAGTACAATTTCATAATTCATTAAAGCGTAATATTACAGTACTATTTTCTCCCATCTGCAGACTTCTAAGTGTCAGCACTGGAAATACCATGTGATATAAATGATCAAGAATTTTTAATAAGTAATAAAAACCACACAAAGAAAACAGTTCATAGAATCATAGAATCATAGAATAATTTGGGTTGGAAGGGACCTTTAAAGGTCATCTAGTCCAAACCTTCTGCAGTGAGCACGGACAAATTCAACAACATCAGGTTGCTCAGAACCCCATCCAGCCTGACCTTGAATGTTTCAAGGAATGGGGGATCTGCCACCTCTCTGGGCAACCTTTGCCAGTGGTTCACCACCCTCACTGTGAAAAATTTCTGCCTTATATCTAGTTGAAATCTGCTCTTTTATAGTTTAAAATTATTACCTCTTGTGATATCCTTGTGATAGGATCACAACAAGTCCTGCTAAAAAGTCTGTCCCCATCTTTCTTATAAGCCATCTTTCTTTACTGGAAGGCCACCATAAGGTCTCCATGGAGCGACCTCTTCTCCAGGCTGAACAACCCCAACTCCCTCAGCCTGTCCTCATAGGAGAGGTACTCAATCCCTCTGATCATTTTTGTGGCCTCCTCTGGATCTGCTTCAACAAGTCCACATCTTTCCTGTGCAGAGGGCTCCAGAGCTGGAGGCAGTACTGTAGGTGGGGTCTCACCAGAGTGGAGTAGAGGGGCAGAATCACCTCGACCTGCTGGCCACGCTGCTTTGGATGCAGCCCAGAATATGGTTGGCCTTCTGGGTTGTGAGTGCACATTGCTGGCTCATGTCCAGCTTTTCATCCACCACCCCCAGCCTGTACTGATACAGCAGTTTGCTCTGACCCAGGTGCAGGACCTTGTACTTCACCTTGTTGAACCTCATGAGGTTCACATGGGCCCACTTCTCAAGATTGTCCAGGTCCGTCTGGACGGTACCCTGTCTCTGGTGTGTCAACCACACCACTCAGTTTGGTGTCATCTGCAAACTTGCTGAGGGTGCACTTAATGCCATTGTCTATGTCATTGATGAAGATATTAGAGAGTATTCATCCCAGTATGGACCCCTGAGGGACACCACTCATCACTGATCTCCATCTGGACATTGACCCATTGACCACTACCCTCTGGAGGAGGCCATCCAGCCAATTCCTAACCCACTGAACAGTCCACCCACGCAATTCATATCTCTCCAATTTAGAGAGAAGGATGTTGGGGGGGATCATGTCAAAGACCTTACAGAATTCCAGATAGATGACATCTGTAGCTGTCCCCTTGTCCACTGAGGTAGTCACTCCATCAGAGAAAGCCACTAGGTTGTTCAGGCAGGATTTGTCCTTGGTGAAGCCATGCTGGCTGTCTCAAAAGACCTCCCTATCCTCCAGGTGCCTTAGCATAGCTTCTAGGAGGATCTGTGCCATGATTTTCCCAGGCACAGAGGTGAGGCTGGCAGGTTGGTAAGTCCCAGGATCCTCCTTGTTACCCTTTTTCAAAATGGGTGCAATGTTTCCCTTTTTCCAGCCACCAGGGACTTACCTGACTGCCAGGACTTTTCAAATATCATGGAGAGTGGCTTGGCAGCTACATCAGCTGGTTCCCTCAGGACTCTGGGATGCATCTCATCAGGTCCCATAGGCTTGTGCATGTTCAGGTTCCTCAGGTGATCTTGAACCTGATCTTCTCTCACAGTGGGAGGGACTTTGCTCCTCCAGTCCCCATCTCACAGTCCATCCCCTCAAGAGGTGTGGGAAGAGTGACTGCCAGTGAAGACTGAGGAAAGGAAGTCATTGAGTACCTCAGCCTTTTCCTTGTCTGTTGTTACCAGTTTGCCAGTGTTGCTCATCAGGGAGGACACACTTTTTTTGATCATCCTTTTCTGGCTGACATACCTGTAGAAGCCCTTCTTATTATTATTTACATCCCTTGCAAATTTCAGCTTCAGCCATGCCTTGGCCTTCCTGACCTCATCCCTACACAACCAGGCAGCGTTCCTGTACTCTTCCCAGGATACCTGTCCCTGCTTCCACTGCCTGTGCATTTCCTTCTTGCCCTTTAGTTTGTCAGGTCTCAAGTCAGCCATGCTGGTCTCTTGCCTTCCTTTCCTGATTTCTTCCACCTGGGGATCAAGAGCTCTTGTGCTCTATAGAAAGCATCCTTAAAGATCCACCAAGTTCTGTTCTACTCCTTTGTCCCTGAGGGCAGTTTCCCAGGGGGTCCTATTGACTCACTCCCTGAAGAGCTGGCATTTTGCTTTCCTAAAATTCAGGGTCCTGACTTTACTCCTTGTCTGCTCCATATTCCTCAGGACTGTGAACTCCACCAGTGCATGATCACTGCATCCCAGGCTGCCTCCAATCTTGATGTCACTGATTAGCTCACTTGTATTGGTGACCAACAGGTCCGGTATCGCATCCCCTCTGGTAGGGCTGTCTATTACCTGGCTTAACAAGATATCCTCAATGCATTCCAGGAGTCTCCTGGATCGCCTACAGCTTGCCATGTTACATTTTTACAGCAGATATTTGGGTGGTTGAAGTCCCCCAGCAGGACTGAACACTTACTTGTCTTCATATAGTTTCTCCCTTCACATAACAAATTTACCAAATAATCAAAATGGGTTTACAGGGCCTTAATGATGGCATGAAACTTCAGGGTCATTTATCCACATCAAACAATGTGACCTTTACATAAACTTGAAGTCCTAACAGTCACAGTGACTGCAGATCAGCTTACGGCATCATTGTACCATAGTAGCAGATGTTTGCAATTGTACTTGTTCCACCACCTCTCTAATGATGCGCAATAGTCTTGAGGGAGAAACAAAAAGCCAACTTAATTTAAGGATAGAAAAAGTGTTTGTCTGAACAAATTAAGAGAAGATAGACAAAGGAGACAGTATGAGATCTCTAAATAAGGCAAACCTCTAGGGATTAATTAGTTTGACTATATATTTCGTTAAGCTTACAAAAAAATAGAGCTGCCAAAAGTACATAATAATATGAATGAGTGTATCTATTCATGTTTTGGCTGTTTCATCTCAATCAATATTAACTTAATATTAAGTCAACATAAATCTCCCTGCTATTCTCAAGTGTGTTTCTTAGCCACTTCCCTGCAATGAAGGATGTTTTCATTTTATGCTTCACATAGCACAAAAAGATGCATTTGCATCCTACCTTCCTCATTCCACCTCCCCTCCCAATATTGTTACCATTTTGATGACTTTTTATCCTGTTTCCAGTGATACGCAGCCCATAATTGTGCTGATGGACCAGAGGCAAGGGAAAATATATCAAGTTAACAACAATTGGAGGGGTGGGTGTTAAAAAGAAAACCTTTAAATAATTCCATCAGCATTTTTTAATTTTAAGACTACAGAAAGGTTGCTTCATCAAAAAAACTATTTGATCCATGGTATAGTAAATTATCTCCTTATAGAGTTACATTCTGATATAATTTAAATGCAGTGCTTTTAGATTTGTATTTCATTTTTCCCCCTTGCCGGTAACTTTCCTCCAATAGTCTCTGTTAGCAAATTAGGGCTGATTGAGAATCAGATTAATAACTCTATGTATCCTTTTATTTTGACTTCTTATCAAGCTGTAACCTGACATTCCTTAGTGTCAATGTTTTAAAAAACAAACAAAAGATATTTATTATTCTGGAAATCTTAGAACCGCAACAAATTCAACCTTTGAAAAGAGGCAATCTATTTTTCCAAGCCTCCCAAATCCAATAGTCCTCTTTACTTCTTGTTCACTGTACGGCATAATCCTACATAGCAGCAAATGCCTTAAATTCCACACAGCAATGTTTCACCTAAGTGGGTGTCTGGGGACTGGAAATGCCACGTGAAGCTTCCCTGTACTCAGAAATATTTCCTCCTGCAATTTCTTAGTGGGAATTGGCCAGCAACTTTTTTTGGAATACCAAGAATCAAACCAATATTTGAGAAAGAACAGGTGTTGATAAGATTTTTTAATCCAAAAAAACTGTTGGCAAACTTTGACAAAGTTTCTGAGTTTGTTCTCCAGGTGTGGAATGACCTTCTACCAAATGGTCTACACAACTCCTTCTCATCCCTTACTCCTACAAATATATATATTTAAAGTGTGAATACACACATACACACACGTGCACGCACACACACACACACTCACAAACACTCAAATCTATAAAGTTTCAATTAACATTCTCCAATTCTCTTTTATATTTTGTGTTCCTGTATTTACTTAAGATAGAAAAAGCTATGAAGTAAAAGTCTAGCGAGGCTGTTCCAGACACTGAATTAGCATTAGGAATTGTAGGACACCACACGAAAGCTGTAAGAGTCCCTAAGTCCACCTCCTCTGCCTCATCTCTACCTCTTCAGAATAACTAAATCACTCCTTCAAATGTTCTTTTATACACAGTATCTTTAATACATAAAAGCAACAAATTATAATAATGTGCCCCAGAAAATAACGTTGGCAATTCTGAAACAGCAAACATTGACTTAAGTTGCCACAGTTACACTAGGAAGTGGACTGCATTGCCTGCTACAAAGGCAAAAACTCTCTAATGTCATTGCCTGTCTAACCAGGGAGAGGGAAAAGGGTAAGACAGGAATTTTTCCTGAGTGCAAATCTAGAAATGGGTCTACCTCTGACATAATACTGGTTTAATAAAAATGGGTTTAACTGTAATATAATTCTATCATAGTAAGCAAAACAGACCAATCATTCCAGTTGAGATTTCTCAGTAGTAGTAGGTACACAGAAATACCTTACCTGTGGACTGACTGGGATTCTTGAAACACCTCATGACTTGAGGAAAATACTTCTTGCCCTTCTTCAACTCATTCACAAAAAACAGCCTTCTCCAACAATAAGCAGTCATCAGGGACATAAGTTCCTTCTTTCAGTGGCAAGACAGACTCCTTTTTCCAGTAACACATAATTCAATGCACTGATAAAGCTGATTCAATGCATTTGATTTTATAGCTGTGCCAGGCTTGGACAGATCATTCATAAAGCAAGACTATGGCTGTAAAAAAGGACATTGCATTCTCATTTGTCTTTAAACTGTTTGATCGTTTGAGTGTTGTACTGAGTTCATGAATAGTCCAGCATTATGTGCATTAAGGTACCAACTCAGTACAATGCATAAATACAACTTTGACTTTGAATATGTGAGTTGACTTTTTGAAGACATGCTCAGCAGAACTGGTCAGAGAATAAGATTTTTCCTAAAGTTTACACCTCTATTCAGGTGTAGTTCAAGTTCCGTTGAACTACCTAAGACAGCTATGAGCAAATGACAACAACAAGAAAAGAAGGTCCCACAGCTGCATGGAATGCTGTTGTTCTTGAGGGGTATTTTAACTTTCTTTAAATTTAAGGGCAACAAATCACTCAAAGTCCATATTCTCATCAGCTTGATCTAATCTCAGCACTTTAGACTTGTGGATGCTGATATGTCAAAAAAAATTTCCTCTTTTGGCTCAAGGTGCTCATCAGCCATCTGGAACTGCTTTCCTAGTCTCATCCATTATGTAAATGAGATGTAGTATTCATTATGTTTCATCTACTGATACTAATACATTAATGTGGATGTTACAGCTTGAGCCCCTGAGAAGGAATTGGCTTCACATCACTCACTGGCTTGAGATCACATCCCATTACTTTTAATGGCCCTGTGGCATTTAAGGTCACTTGATTCTTAATATAGCAGATTTCTGTGATGTCAGTAAAATGGTAGCTACCCCTCCTCATTTCTTTATCTTTCTTTTTCTCTCCCCAAGAAATTACAGTATTTCAGACCATTGCATATCTCATTTCTTCTATGAGATTCTAATTTCTTCATTTGCCTTCATGCTTTTTTACTCTTTGAGAATAAAATAGCTGAAGAATTCTTTCTCTAGCCTAGAATAAAGTGGAGGGAAAGCAAGACTTAAAATATCAGGGAATTTTTTAACAGAATTAGTAAGGAGATTTACATAGGAGCTGAAAAACAGTTCTATTCAATAATTTACCTGTCTTTGATTTTTGATACATTAAATGAGACAAATTCAGTCTAGTAATATCATACCTGTGTAAACAGTCTTTAGTCACTCAAGTGAGTTGAAATCAATGTATAAATAAGCATTACAGTTCTGTCCTTGAAAAGCATAGTTTGAAAGTGCCGCAAACTCAGTCAGTCACATTTATAACCATGAAGTGCCATGTTGAGTTGAGCCCTGTCAGAACAGGACTGCAGACTTTGATGGAAACAGTAGGCTTATTCCAATCTAATACCATTTAACTTCTAAATGAAGACTTGCTACATGTCAAGGATTTAACATGCTTGCTCAATATTCCAAATCACCTATAGCGTAAAAGAGGAAAGAAAAGTATAAAGTGCAATTAAAATCTGTCATTTAGGATGGATAATTTAATTTTTTTTTTCCTGTATTAAAAAAGTGCTTGCCAAATTCAGAGTGGAAATGAACTTTAAATGCAATATAAGCTTTCAGTGAGCTTTATGCAGAGAACTATCTGACTAGAAAATATTGTTTTTTTTAGTTATGGATATGCATTGCAATCAGTCAAGAAAAGTAAAACATGCATCTATATTGAATGAGGTAAACATGCATCTTTATTATTTATTTATTCTCAAAACTCTGCATTTTTTTCTTATTCAGGTAACCTTTGGCTACTTGAGCAACCCCAGGGTCTTGAGCAGGAGTACTTAAACGAGAGGGGGCAACAAGATGGGATTCCAGCAACTATTCCTTTCAAGATGATAGGCTTGGCAGAACATCTCAGTTCATAATTTTTAGCATTATATGAGGCTACAGCATAAGACACATTTAATAAACATACATGTGATAATTTTGAAAGTGAAGGATCTAGCTAGATCTAAATTTGTCCATGCTGAGGTTGGTTCATCAGTTCATAAATGATGAGATGTAATAATGTGCAGTTTGGGATTAAGATCGGTATAAACATATTATTTTCCTCTTTTGGGCTATTCTTCTATTTTCTTGTTATATATCTATATTTATCATTTTGAAATAAACCATAATGTTTTGCCTCAAAGTAAAACGGAGACTAAAATATATTTTTGCATTCTCCATTTTATCATAAACAATATTGAGACATTCATTTGAATTTTCAATTTAAACCCAAAATGAAAATCATAGATAGAAAAAGTTTCTGCAAGAAATTATCTCCTTTCACATCCTGGAAAAACAAATTCTCTTCACTCCTATCAGCAACTGTAAACAAACTACTCAATGAGATTATTCTGTAGGACTAGCTCTCATATGCCCTATAGTTGATTCAATGATGGATTAGATGCTGGCATTTTTCGCATATTCAGCACACCTATATTTTTTTATACCCATCTTCAGTTTAGCAGGTAGGGAGAGATGTTAACAAACAGTATTTATTTTTGTTTAGTAAAGAGAGGTTTTCTTGAATTTTAGCTCTGCTACTCTTTATCTGCTTTTAACATTATTGCCGCACATTGTTATTTTCATGCTTTCCAAATTCAGTCACAGGGGTAACATTTAACTTCATGGCTAAACTATCAAATTCACTACTGTTCTTTACTCAGCATATCCTATATAGAGTTTGTTTGTGAGGCAGTATATGATATGCACTTGCTACCTGGAGCAATATCTAATTACAAACATAGTTCTTCTCCCACAGAATGCTGGAGACTTTTGAACAAATTATGCTCTAACACTGTCATCAAATGAGCTTGCAAAATTTAAAGCAGAAATGGTTTCAGAGTTTTGCAAGGGAAAAATAATGCCATTTTTATTGCTGCTGTTTACTATGTTGTTATTCACTGATGCTAAATGTCACGTATGAAAAGTCACCCATATCAATTAACAGTTTAATTAGAGTTGCAAAGGTACCTTGTAATTGTGATCTTATTTCTGTCAGCTGCAAAAGTCTGCTACAGATCCAAATGAAATAAGAAATGAAGTAAAAGCAAACTATTTTAAATACATTCTTCAAAGCTGTCATATTGAAGTTACAATATACTGATTAATTCTAGACTGGAACATTTTATAGAACAACACATGCATAGAAACAAAAGATTACCAAATGTCATGGCACAGCTGGAAAGAAACAGGTTAGTAACAACTTGGTTTCAAAACAGGCTAATTTGATCAGAACTAAACTAACAGCTTTGAATTTCTGCAGCAAGTGTAGTTTGCAAAAACTAGTGTGGTTTTGCAAATCTCACTGAATTCAAGCTTGTATTGTACTTGTTCACAAACAGGAATATTCTTTAATTCAGATTCAGCTTGTAAGCTACATATAAAATCCAAATATTTGAGAGCTGGGACATTTTTTCAGTTTTGCCAAAAGAATTGCCTTTCCGTTCTGCAATGTACTGTGAAACAGACTGCACCCTTGCTATATAACTATAGTGAATATAGGGAGTAAAATCATCATTGTGTATATCTTTGTTGTGTACCCCCAGTTTTCCATCTGCTTACAGTGCAGGATGGGCTGTTTTGTTCTGTATTAGAAGAAGAGGATCCAGTATCAGCATCCTCTGAATCTCAAGTGTTCCCCATGCCAAGATATGGGTTTGTCTCCGAGTACTGTGGCTACTCCGTAAGTCCAGACTTGGGCTGAGTTATGCCTGAAAGCGGTGTAGACTTAAGTCAGAAGTAGGCTGCTTTGGTTCCTTAGGGAAGTGAATTGGTATTATATGTTTTTATTTGTTCTGTCAGGTTATAAAGAATATCCTGCAATGAGCCATAGTGGGAGGCACTACACTCTCTGTACTTTCAACATCGTATTATGATTTAAATTATCTGTGTTAACAGATTTGAGTGAACATGCACTGATGGGAAAATTCATCAGTTCTTCAACTCCAGTTACAGATAAGGGTTTTTTTGTCTATTTAGGAAGGATTAATGAAAGATAATTTTATAGCGGGAAAATGAAAAATCTTGTCAATTTTAAAACAGGCTTAAAATTTTATAAAAAAACAGATTTGTTTCTACATGCACGATGATGGCATGACTGTGCAATTTAAAAAAAAAAAACAATAGTGCAAGTCTGGGTATGAAGATCTCTGATGAATTAATCAGCATTGCTGGTTCTGTCTAAAGACAGAGGAGATAAGGAAAATGGTTTATGAAAGAAGCAAATCCTAATGCAGGTCCCAGCCTCTGCTTGCAAGCTGAGAAGATCAGTTTCCAATAAAACAAGGCTGACTGTCTCCAGAGCAACTTAGGGGCAGATTTTGAAAAACTGCCAAAGAATGTGCACTAGACTGAAGAAATCTCCCTGAAATCATACGGAAGCCTTTCTGGATGAACGGGACAAGGCAGATTCTGCATTTTCACGCCTGTCAGTCTGCTCAGGACAGTGTTGTGCCCAAACCGTGGTAAATGCGTTGCTATTGGGTGAAAAAGAGTCTCTACTCTCCAAGAAAATGGGTCTCTAACTTGTGTTTGGCCCTCATCTTGCTTTTCTAATTTAAGTACAGATTCCTAATGAGGTTGACATATGTTGTAATTGGTGTGCTTGCTACTAATAACACTCCCCAAATCTATCTGGTCTTCTTCCAACAACCAAATTTTAAAGAAACTGCTAGTGAAACAACTCATGCCTCATGGAGCAGACTTCTGTGGTGGGAAGGACAGGGTTGGCTTGTCTTTCCAGTGAAAACAGCCTTTCAAAGTAAATTGTTGAAGGATCATCTGGGAGTTGTAAGTCTTTTATTACAAAAACACAGATGTAGGGACTGAGAAATTAATTTCGTGGCTTTGTTTGTCACCTTCTGGCATGGAATTAAACCAGTGCCCTGAAGACTGCTCTCTGTAAAGACTAGTCTGCTTTCTTGTTTGCTGCTTTGCTCTTCCCTCATCAACACCCATGCAGTGTGAAAATGAAACATATACTCCCTGCTTCAGTAATGCTGAAATCCATTGGTGTTCCTGCTTTCATGGAATGGGATGAGGTAAATATCTGGGTGTGTCAAAATCTGGCAGGCATACCAGTTCCTCTTGTTGCTACCTTTTGCTCAAAGCCACGTATACAATACAAAGGCAATTTCGAATGTCTGCATTCTGTTAATCAACACCAGTACACATCACAGTAGCTTAAGCAAATTATTTTTTTTTCAGTACATGATTCCTTTCTGCAGGTGAGCAGTGCGTGAGAATATACTGTCAGAACTGCCCCTAGAAAGCTGCAGAAAACAACCCTACTTTGAAAACACCTCATTCTCTTTCTTTGCAAACAGTACTAAATTGAAGATTATTAGCTGCATAAAATCCAGACAGGGAATTTCAAGCTGCTGACATTGTGGCATTGAATATACAGAGCTCAGTAGCAAGACGCCAGCAGCAATCTGAAACAACCTTCAGACCCCCCATCTAATAACTACGGATGCAGAGCATCACTGGATGTGCAACCTCCCAAGGTTATTGAATAACAATCCTATTTCTGCTAATAGTAGATGCTTCTAGTTCACTTATAATTAGTCACCACGGAATTTTTATGAAGGTTATTGGGCTGAAAGTTACTGTTGACTTGTTTTAAGGAGGAAGGAAAACACACACACACTCGCGCACACACACACACACGGAGCAGAGGAAATTATCCTTCTACCATTCATCAGCAATAGTCACAGTTACCTCCGGCATTTTGTGTGTATGCTGAGGGCCTTTTATGCTCTGCATCCTCTGAGTGATTATTGTGCTGGGAAAGGCTGGGACCTGAACATCTGCAGCTCCCCTAAAGCAGTTAAGTCAGTTCACTCTGCATGATCTGCCATGGCCACCTAACGTAAACACAACGGATATCCCTGGGTCTAGCAGGGAGAACATTAAATCTTTCCTCCAGCAGACGATGTGATGGAACTTCCCGCTGCGGGTGAGCGAGGCTGTTGTCTCTACATTGTAAACTGCAAATGGCTGGAGAGAGCAGAGGTCCTCCTTAATCAATGGTGATCTTTCTCATTTATTTGGTTTTAAATAAAAGTTTCACAACTTTGCCTGGTGATTCAACAGTGGTGTGGTCGGCAAGCTGGCATGACATCAGATTGATGCCGTCCCCCTAAAGGTCAAAGGAATGAGGCGTGAATAGATAAACAGGCTCATCAATAATAATATCTTTTATTTTCTAGACTGACGAGCCGTAAGTCAGATTGTCAACATACTGTGATGTGTGGAGGCAGGCAGGTTTTAATACCCATAAAGACAGCTGTATCTGCAACATGGGAAGCTTCAATTTCAGTTTAAATATTTTGAGGATGAATAATGAAACGACAGATTCCACCGCGCTTCTACCATAATAAGCACTGAAAGCCATAACCGAAAAAGCACAGACTGGGTTTGGGTCCCAACTGGTCTATTCTTTCGCTGCTGAAGAAAAGTAGAGCTCGGTTCTGGCGCTCTGTAGAAATCTGATAAAAAAGTGCTGGCCGGGGGGACGCGTGCAGGGCTGCAATAACGAGCGCTGCCCGGCCTGAGGGACGCGCGCTTGCTCGGGATGCTCAGAGCCATGCAAACACATGGGCAGCCGTCTGCCACTGCCCTTGCCTTCACCAGTGACTGCACCGTCGCGTTTTAATGCAGAGACCCTCTGCGGAGTTTGCCTAAGTAGCACGCAGAGTTTGTGAAAATTAGTTCTGTTACTCTCTCTTCCGGCCCTTCCAAAGTCTCAGAGAGAACCAAAAAGGAGGATTTCTGGCTGAACGTCACGAAACACACAAGCTCTTTTTTCCAGTCAGGTAAGGCTCAGTGTTTTCAAAATTTTCTGTTTGCAAAGGGGTGTCGTGAATAAACATGAAGTTGTCCAAACAGAGAAGATGCGTAACTCTGCAATAATGTCATTCATTTTCTCAAACAACCAGAAAGCACCACACATTTTCCCAGTAGATAACTTAAGCTTCTTTTCCTATAGTATTCCCTTCTTAACAAGATTGCTTCCCTAAACCACAAAAATTTAACTGTTAGTACATACCGCAAAATTCTCAGCCCACCTTTGCTAAACTAAACAAATATAAGTTTCAAATGGAAAGCCTCTTAAAGCCACTTTTAGAAATATATTTCTGTCATTTGAGGCTCACATTTCTTTTCTCATTGCCTAAATCTACATTTTCACTTCAAAGGCTGCTATTGTGCGTTCAGTTCCAGCATGCTCACCTATTGTTTCCCCCATCACATCGTTATCAGATGTTCTGCGGGTTGACAGCCATTGCTGTGTGCCAAGAGAAAAGGAAGTCAGCACAGTTACATGTGCTTTTTCCATGGCTGGTATGCGTGATATCATCCTAATCAGTGTATCAACCGTCTTCTCACCTTGTTTCCAGGCTTGATTTAAGATACATTTTGAAAACACAAAGTCAGTGTGTGTGACATTCTGTTCTTTATCTATTCTAGTTCAGAAATAATTTTAGAAGTTACATATTGCTGAGGCTTTTTGTGATTCATTAAACTAATGTTCTGTGCCTGGCAAATGACCTGTGACCTATGAAAGGATATAAAAAGTAGAAAGAAGCTGGACTTGATTATTTCTTTTTTTTAAAGTGACATCAGAAAGATACAATTTGTGTAGGAATGTGAGGAAAAGCTATTGCTACTACGCAATACTGCTTTAATATTCAAAAATATTTTTGCTTTGTATTTCATCATCTTAGACAATGTCTCTAGATTTTATCACCTTTCTTTAATTCCTTTTTTTTCCTAATTATGTGAATATTTTTTTCTCTGACATGACATTGCAGTGTTCTGATATGCGGGAAGGATTAGCAAGTTTGTGCATATTTACACACGCACAACTATTTTATTAACTTTCAAATACATATTTTATATTAGAAATGTTACGTTATCATTTTAACTTCATATGTCATTGTAAATTTTGTATTTATACTTTAATTTCATATGCATATATACATATCTTGTGATTTTGGAACAAGACTGTTTTCAGATTCTCAGCTTTTTTTGCTATATGCATGATTTAGAAACTCCGTATGTTTTATTTTTTAAAATGAAATTATAGGTTATATATTGTCTTGAAGATAAGAGGCATTATTAAAATATCAAATAATGTTAAACACAGAACAGAACTATTTATTAACAGTAATGAAAGTTAGAAGAAGATTTTTCAACAAAGGTTAAGTTTTCTCAAAATGAAAAATGAACATAAGAGAAAAAAATTCATACACTTTCACTAAAACAAGACTTTTTTGGGAAACATGAAATTATTGGTATTGAAAATCTCTTCAATAATGGTATCTCTTCTGTGCATATTAATATAAAAGTTGAACTATCTGGGAAAATTATTTCTACTCATTCTTCTCCTACAGAGAAAAAGGCTAGTTTGTTTCATTCAAAAGACTACTTAGATTTTAAAATATCTTTGAATGAAAAGGGCAAAAGGAAGAAAATACAGAAATCAGAAATTTCAGTCTTCAATTCAAAGCAGCTCCAATTTGAAATTCTTAACACCCCCTTCGACCAAAGCCTTGCCATCGAACCCCAGTACAGGCACTGAAGTCAATACGCTATTCTGTAACCCCTCATGTAGCCTCCAGGTTTCAGTGCTAGGCTGTACTGAAGGTAGGAATCAAAGAGCACCACACACCTTTGCTTTGCCATGGAGTCTGTCCACCAGAAACATGAAGAGCCATCGGCTCAGTAGTGGAAAGAGAGACCAAAAGAGTGAAAAAATATATTTCTGTTATACCACAGCTACTCAGATCAAATGCACTTCTAAGTTTTGAACAACAGCAATGAACTTCTGCTGTGACGCTCCCTGGAAAACACTTCAGAAACCAATACAGTTTGCACATTTTAAAGTAAATTGCAGCTTTGTAGGAGCTTGTCCATTAGACACTTAACTGCTTGTAACTGTTCTCCTACTGAAACCATTCCTTCTCTAACGACTGTAATATGAAACAATTTGTATTTGACAATGCAGTACTGCAGAGAGGCAAAGGCTGGCATGATTCTTACTGTACTAAGAATACTTATCATCATGATTTATTGAACTATAATTGTGACTTTGTTGAGAATTAATCCCGAACAGGGTGACATTTGCCATAGTTCTAAACCTACAGCAATTCATGTGGTATGACAGTGTTTGCTTGCCTATTATCTTAAGAGAGGTTTGGCCCCTGTAGCATGACTGCTATATTTGGGGGAAAGAGGAAATGAAAGAGAATGTCTGAGGTATTTTTATTTGTTCAACCCTTCAGCTATGTAAATAAGAGATTGGAATTGGTGTAAATTACATTTTCATATACTTTTCACATATACTTACCATAAAATCAGTGCCTGCACTCCCTTTTCCTCTTTCCTCCTCAATCCAAAGCAAACCTTTACAAAATTATGGGTATATTTTATATTTTTCGTCTAGCTGATAGTTATAAACAGTGAAAGATAAAGAACATGAGGTAAAAAATAAGGATGTACTCCAACACAGTGCAATATATTCTAACAATAAACAAAACATTAAACTCCAATATTGGGATGAGAAGTTGAATTTTTAAGACTTCTCACTAAACTTTTTTTTTTTTTTTTTAATACTAGAAGTTTTGTTTTGAGAGTATGGCTTCATGGCCCCAAGACCCAGAAGAACCCTGACAAATATTCAGTGCTTAACTACACTGTTTAACTTAAGAGTCAAATGATTATATTTCTACAAGCAATCAGAAAAATAAGCATCTCTAGAATCTGAAACAACCTTTGGAATCACATTGCATAAGACAGTGTGTATGCATGGTACCTTCACTGCTGGCTGCTGAAGGTGTGTTAAATGCCGAATATAAATGAGGTACATTGCATTATAAAACCTTACAGTCTTTCCTGGTAGACTAGTAGGCTACTTTGTTTAGCCTCCCATGCTCACTACATTAATGTGGGCCTAAAAAACTTCTTTTAAGCACTTATTTTCATATTACTTTTCCTAATTTATTTGTTCAATAAAGAATTCAAAACCAAGATTTGCCGCATCGTCATCTATGCTTCATGTTAAATGATTTAAGACTACCTTAGTTTCCTTTCTTGACTTCAAGTCAGAAAGATAGAATACTTCACCCACACACATTGTCTTTCATACTGGGTTCATGAAACACTTTGCAAATGCCATTCTGTTGACTTATGCAGTTATTTAGCTATTGATCCTGTCTTACCCTTATTAAGGTAAGAATTGATATGTGCATGTTAAGCTGAGGACTTTCACAATGCCTGTTGTTCTTCTTTAGGTCTAGTTTAACTTTTTTATGACCTTTAACAGAACCAAGTACTTTTTATTTTTTAAATCTCTGAACTGTTGATTTACTACTTTTTTTCTTCCCTAAGAAAGTGGAAGACACCTGAGACTTAAAGTATTCAACACCTTACTGGAAATACCAGATGTTAACTGCTCAAACCATTGTCACAAGAGCGCTATGTAAATGATATTTTAGGAAGATTGTTCATCTTTCAAAGATCAGAATTATATAATACTATAGTGAAATCTACAATTGAAAGCAGTCAATAACAGATTAAAAATGCAGCTCAGTATGTATGACTGAACCACATTCTCTGTTTTTGTCTTAAAGCAAATGCAGAAATAAAGGTAAATATGGTAATATATGTTATGCAGGTGAGTTGACTGAAATGAGTATCTTCAGTCTCACAACACAGTCATTGGCATTCATGAAGAGAATTAAGGAGAGCCAATCCTTACTCTCTTTGCGTAAATCACTTTGAGAGAACTAATTTCCCTGAACTTCAGACAAGCTGCCTAACTCTTAAAAGGCTAAAGTAGTCATTCAAGCACCTTTGATAGAGGATAAAAATGGGTATCTTCAAAGGCAATTGCCCATATTCAAAGCTAGGTATGCTATACTGTAGCTTCACAATCAGTTTAAACCAGATTAAGCTAGCAGGGCTGCAGAAAGAAGTAGCCCCATCATTCTTCTGCAGCTCTATTTCTCCCTTGTGTCAGCACAAGCATTTACCTTCCAGCTAAAACTAAACAGTTGCTTTTTTACCATGTTAGTTTTAAGCAAGATCAGTTCTCTGACCTGGTTCACTGTGCAGCTGTACAAAGCTTCCCCAGGAGGGGGAAGATGGCAGGGAGGTGAAAGGGCAGTGATAGAAACACTTCTCTTGGCATCAGTGCCAGCTGCTGCTGCTGTGAATGGATTGTGAAAGATGCAGTAGGTTGCCTGCCTCTCGGTTACAGATGGGACCTCAATGACTGGCCTGGGCTGTGGGGGAGCAGAAACCACCCTAAAGATGCCTGTATAGAGTAGCTGAAAAGCCTTGCTTTAAAACATTACATTTTTCATATAAGAATAGATTTCTTCATGAAAAGGAGAGCGTTTTCTTTTTTTTTTTTAATCTTAGAACACTTCCAAACATACTGTATACTCAAACCTAAACAGGGTAGTTTTTTAATAGACATCAACAGAACAAAAAGAGTTCATTTCCAGAATACTAAACGGATACATATTGTACTTATATTTTAATTTTAAATATGCACAAGGGAACTAAATGCACAGTCTAAGTCATATAGAAATATGGGAGAACTAGACCCATGATATATCTTGTCTACAGTTTCTAACAAAGGCTTGAGTCCTTTGGGATTGAAAAAAAAACATTAAAAAGGAAAAAAGTAATAAACTGTAATGGAAACCATGTTTCTGTTCTGTTGCCAGAAGGGATTATAATATTCTGAGTACTATATACCTCTCAGAATGAAAAGCGGGCACAAAAAAGGGGGAAGAGGTAGCGTTGGGGAAGAGCAGAAAACAAACTTACATTTGCTTTTATATACAATGTTAATGAGTCAAAGGTGCTCATTTGACAAATAGGTCGTTCATCGGTGCCCACTGCACACTGAAAAACCTCAGACAACTGGCACAGTATTTTTAGAAGAGGAAGGAGGAGTGGGGAATCTCCTAACGGATTGAAAGTCTCCACTAAGTTTGGAAACAGGACATTTAGATGCGTTTTCCAGAGATAGAGGATGGTGTTTGGGAGACTGATTTGCTTCTCTGCCCATGACAAACACTCCTAACTACAGTAGAGCTGATCCAGTTCCAGGGACAGAATTCCTCCACCATTTAAGGGACTTATGACCAAATTATGTAGGAGTCTCTGGCTTCAGAAATCTTTTATGTTGATGAATTTTATTATTGTTTGTAGCGGGTAATTTAGGCACAATTTAAGGGTTACATCTGCTATGAAAAAGACTGGTCCTATCGATGGAATTATGGTTTCCATGGAAATTTGCCTTCAACATGCCACAAATACTGAAATTCAAATTCTGCCACACATGATGTTAAACTCAAAACTTTCTGAGAGTGACCTTCCCTCATATCTTAAATAAAATTTGTCTGGAAGTGATCGATAAAGCCAGGCAATGGGTTTGGCTAACAAAAAGGTACTGACAGATGTAACAATACAGATAGCATTGTTCTATTTTAGATTAAAACTTGATTTTTAAATTATCTTAAATCATGAGCTTCAGGCAGTAGTCAGATATGAGGTTGGTTGAGCTAGCGTAGATAAATTCTGAATTAACTTGTCTTTTTAGTCCCTTTGCTCTGTGTTATAATAGGTCCTTTCCTGGTTGTAGGTCTGAACATTATTTATGGCCTCTGAAAAATACCACTCCCAGCCAATATTACCAAGTAGATGTAGTCAAGTAATCAAGAATTTTTACAGAGTAATGTTTCTTTCAAAACATGTTTGTTGTTCAAACAAGTTATTATTCTCAGAGAATAATGGTCCTCGCTCAGCTTTTAGTTTTGTAGCTATGACTGGGGGAAGCCAAAATCCCAGAAGCAGACTTCTAACTTCACTGTTCAATGGAGGAAAAAATCCCTGTGTATCCAAATTCTAGTAATTTCAATGATTATAATCTTCTTGATTTCAATGATTTTTAAATCTGACAGTTTAGAATTTAGGTTTTCATCTTGCAATAGAAACAACCACCGTCTACTTTTATGAGATTTCTGATCATATTTAAACAAAGTCTTCTCCAATTAACTGTAATGGGAAAATGGTTATGGTCTGAATAAGAAAATGATTCTTCTACACTCCATCAGATTGTCTCATATCTTTCTTAATATTAAGGTCCACTTGTTTTTATCTCAGATGTAAGAACTTATAAGTACACAATTCAGAAGTAGTCACTCAAAGTTGCCTTCTGATCTACTTACAGTTTACAGATATAGACTGTAGTCTATATGTGCATTCCTTTCTCTTTTACCTAAATAATTTTTTTCCCTCTAAGCCTTGATGCCTTCATTTTAAAATATACAGAAATATTTTGGAATTTATCCCAGTTAAAAACTGAGCATGTGTCTCATGACCATATCTAAAAACTGTTGTTCTTTAAAGAACTTACAAGTACACAATTCAGAAGTAGTCACTCTACTCAAAGTTGCCTTCTGATCTACTTACAGTTTACAGATATAGACTGTAGTCTATATGTGCATTCCTTTCTCTTTTACCTAAATAATTTTTTTCCCTCTAAGCCTTGATGCCTTCATTTTAAAATATACAGAAATATTTTGGAATTTATCCCAGTTAAAAACTGAGCATGTGTCTCATGACCATATCTAAAAACTGTTGTTCTTTAGTTTCATAAACTTTGTAACTTTGGGAATCTCAGCTTTTGCCTGTAAATTTTAATTGTTTTATGCCATTCCTCAGCCTCTAACAATATGACTGAAAAAAACACTTCTGCTACTTTCCACATCCCTCCTTACCTGCCCTGGACAATTTTTGTTCAACAGGATAGATACTAGCACTGTTATCAATTGCAATTTGACATGATTATCTCTACATAATTACCAGAACATAAAGGATATCAAATAGCAGTGAGAAGTCATATTTGATGAGCTGTGATTATTGTGATTATACAAATGAGAAATGGTGGAGAAATGCTGAGATACGCCCTTTTTAAAAATTAGCTGGAACAAAGACTGGAAAAAGAGACAGAGTTCACATAACCTCTGAAGTGTGATGCTTTGGTTAAGCATCTTACCCACAAGAGGGAGAAAACAACTATTACCGTGGTAAGGTAAGTTATTGTTCAGTGGGAAATGATATCAATTGTTAAAAGGAGTTTTTTAAATCTAAAACTTACTAAACAACAGAAGCTTCAGCAAAAAAGAAAACTAAGAAAGCTTTTGTGTGGTCTTTGGCAAAAAACCCAGAATAAAATCTGGAGTAAATTATGGTTGATATAAACAGTAGAATCTGAGGTTTGTCTGACATCATTTATGGAATGTTAATTAATACAGAGACTGGCGAAGCTGTCAGACTACAGAAACTGAAGCAGAAAATCAGGACTTTGGAAATATGTTGTATGCAACTCCATTTTATGTAATCTATTTTGAATGCTATCTCCTTCCTTTATAAGTTTAAATAAAATTATAAAATTAAAGATTGGTTGCCGCTATTGATAGTTTTCCTTCTCACACAGATTTTTTGGCTTCCTGAACATTTATTTAGAGTGCAACATGTTTAACACACCAAAAAAGATTAATTATAATATTTTTAAAATGTTAAATTATCTAATCTTTATAGATTAATTTTGATTATTATTCTAAACTGGTATTATGCCATTTGTTTTACCCTACAGAAACCTTTAAACTCATAGGGATTTTCTTTGGTTGGAGGACATTAAGATAGCCTCTGTGACTTTGAAAAGCAGGTGAAAAATAATTTGAAAAGCCAGATCCTACTCTTATTTATATTACTGTGAATTGAGCTTACAACAAAACAATTGGGAAGGGGAAAAAAACAACCAAGGAATAAAATCAAATACCAGCATAAGATCATGTAACTAACGATCAAAGAGTGAAATTTTTTCTTATTTTCTTTCTAAACTGTGGATGTTCAGTTTATGTAGTATCTGAGCCCCCCAAGTAAAAACAGAGCCTGCCGTTAAAATGTATTTGTCCTGAAGAGCAGTTCTAGCTCCTTTTCAAAGGCAGGAAACTACATGTTATTGTTTCCTTAAGTTTAAACAACAAATTTGAGGTTGAGGCCGAGCCTGGATACAAACCGAGGTCTTCTGACCTCATCCTTAGTAAGGTGTCAGATTGACAGAAAAGATGGTCTGTTCCTCCATCAGTCAAGCTAGGATGATTTCTGGCAACTGGGAATCTATCCACCCTTACACATCTTCGGGAAATGCACACACTAATTCTTGAGAAGACAGTAAATTACACCAGTCCAAGTGGGAGTGCGCCAGCAATATAGTTTATTTCTTGTCTTTTCATTGCAGTTAATTTGCTGCTATTTATATTATAAAAACCTAACGTACCTTATTTGCTCTTTAGATAATTCTCCAATGCTAAATTAATGGCAGTGGGAAATGATAGACAAATTCACTTTCTGTTCTGTCTTGTAAATCTATGAACCAGAGGGCAAAGAGTTCAAGATCTATAGTGGTGTTTGCAGTCTCTAAAGTAAAAGAAGATGGGTATGCAGTTTGAATCAAAATAAGTTAACTATCTTGAATTAGTTAACTAGCTTGACCAAGTTAACTAGCCTGAATATTTGGCTGGTGCAAGACAATTAAGGACAAAATTAAGTGACAAAATCAGAAAAACAAAGTAGAAAAAAATTCAGTACCCAGATCACGGGAATTGAGATGGGCAAGAAGGTCACATCACACCTTTAAGGTGAAAAAATAAAGAAAAAATTATAAATAAAAAGGGAGTAGGAATTTCCTGAATGAAAATTCTAAGGCAGAGACATAAAACATACAACGAACGATTACAATCAGGGAAAATAAACTAAAAGCTTGAGTCAAGTGGAAGTAGCTCCTTGAAATTAGAGCCATGTGTGAGAAAAGGATGGAACACATGTAAGTTAAAGAAACACGTTGTTTTGTAAGATATTGGATATATGTGAAAGTGGGTCTTATTGCTAAGAAAAAAAAAGGTGGAGAAGAGTGAAACAGAAGGACAAGAAAGGATGAATATAGAAATTAAAGGGCAAAAGTACTGCTTTTGGTTGATTACTGTCCACACATGCTGTTAAATTGCAATGGAATAGAACAGCACATGCAATGGAATTAAAATTCCAATGTTAAATTGCAATGGAATAGAACATGCAACCAGTTTATCAGCATAATAGAGTAAAATATTCAAAGCCACACAGCCGGAATATAGACACAGACAAAGCCAAAAGCCAGCAACAATAGAATTACGGACACGTAAAAACACATTTCAGTATCCATTCCACTTCTTCTTAGTGCCAATTACAGGAATAATATGTGAACAAGAGGGGCTTCTTGAACTTAGATGGCATGTGGCTTTTTGCAAATAGCATGTTTTCATCTATTCCTACTCAGTAGCAGGACAGCTGAAGCACAATTTTAAATACATAAGTGACCAAACCATAGGTGAATGTGGCATTCGGTGAAGGGGAACTACAATAAATGAATTTAAGAATTACAAATAAGCGTATAAGAACGAACCTGGAGCAAATAAGCAAAAACCTGGAACTACAAATAACCATGGAACTCATCAGTTTTCCCACTGATTCTAGATGTCATCAGTATTTAGCTCTGAAATGTCCCCTTTTCCATAAGAGACAAAGAGGAAAAGATTTTTAGACAGCTGAGCTAGATAAAAGTAATGGAAAGTGCCATGGTAGAATAGGAATGGACAAGTACAAGATAAGGGACTTAAACACAGATATGACAACTCAAACACAGAGCAAATAGCAACAAGGAGTACTTCTCGGTTAAAGCCAAATCATGAAGGTACAGACAGTTACACAATATGAAAGACTGCTATATTATGCTCATAAACGGCATTCACAATCCACAGGTCAGGGAACGGAAGGAGAGGCTAAAATGGGCAAAGGAGTATACTGAGAATTCAGACAGGCATCTCGAAATGAACCATGTCATAAACAATGAAAATATGTCAGGTCTGATTTGTTTTCCTCCTCCAACGTGATCGCAAATTAAAAGCTTACATTTTCAGAGAGTGGAGAGGACAATAAGGATTGTTAAGATGATAACACCTCTTAAAAAATCTTTAGTGCACTTCCACTTCTAAGTATGCTCTGCTTCTGTTTTACAGGTAGTACATACACTGCGTAAATGAAGGCTTGAAACTGGACGTTCAGAGGACACAAGCAGCTTAGAAGACAAGATGCCATTCACAGTTGTATAATTGCTTTATCTCTGCCACAGATACTTAACATCTGGTTTTGGTAACACTGTGAAGTTATCTAGGAGCTTTGACTCAGCTCATTAGCAGGCTTACCGCAGCCAAGAATTCAATGGACCACAGAGAAAACTATCTTTTCCAGAGGCAAAAAGGAAACAGGCACGTGAAAATGGAATAATGCACACGCTGCCAGAAAATTTCATGGTGTCACCACTCTATGACAGCACCTGCACTGCTTATCAGTGTAATAATGATGTGGTGTTAATGAGAACAAAACGTAGGCAATAGGGGCCTTGTCAGAGTCCCTCTGTGAACTCAACCTTTGGGCGGAACTAGGACAACAGCAATGACAATACACATTTTAACCGATCTCTGCATTTGACCCCAGCACATCTTTATTGTGTCTGTTCTATGCAGTAGGAAGTTGGTGCATACATACTGGCTTACATGCAATAGGCAATTTCCGATTCACAGGTGGAGAAAGAAGACTTGATCTTAAAAGTAGTTTAATGCTAGTTTAAGATTTTAAAACTAGTTTAATATTTTTACTTCATGCAGAAAGAACTTGTAGCACCACAACTAAGCTGTTCCTGGGCCTTATATTCAAGCCAAAGCTGAAGGAACAATATTTGAAATTTGCAAACAATACCTTGTGAGTGGCATTATAAGATTCCAGAGGGAAAAGAGTAAGTAGTAAGGGAAAATCACAGTATTACTTCTTGTCAATACTGGCTGGAGACCTACATCGCATTAAGTATCTTAATCAGGCTGAAGCAAATTTCAGTGCAATAACAGGAAAAGTAGATGCTTGTTGCAATATGAGGTCTGTATGTATTTCTTGCTTGATTGATCATGACTTGTTGCAAATCCTCTCTTTTGCATCTTGAAACGCATTTTTTGTCATGAATTTTTGTAATTTAACCTCACTGGACAGTCATTTTTATACTTGACATGAAATTTTTAATATATTTTTAATTATTAACATTAATGACATGGAAAAAGTTATATTAAAGTCCAATTTTCAACACCTACCTGTTAGTTTTTACAGTATCAAGCAAAAAGTATCATGTATTATATCATGCCACCTTTTTCTTTTAGGCAAAGTTTAAAGATTACCTGGACTTTTTAGAATACAACTTAGTGATTACCATCAATGCCATATTCAACCAACATGAAAAAGCATTCTATAGGTTTTATTCATCCAGAATATAAATGAGTACAGAGTGAATAATAACATTTGCCTGCCAGTGATGCACAGGGTAGAACTGAATACAGCTTGCTTTTGAGCGGGTGATGGGCATGCCTACCTGCTGGCAGCAGCAAACCTCTCAAGTTGGAGGTGAGCTAAAGAGCTCAAAAACGGGTGCAGTAGATATGAAATAAGAAGAAACTGCTCTGGAATACTTTTATGACCATAAATATGTTTCATCATTATGTAAGGCTCAATTCCCCCACCTCAATATTATACATTTAGAGGTCACATAATTCCACAAAGGGTGGCATGGAACCGAGGTGCTTAACTTCAACTACTTTGTGCGAAAAACTTCCAAGATTGACTTCCGTACAGTACAGTTCACACAGCTGTTTTTTAACATTAACTGGCAAAAAGAGAGCACAGACATAGATATAGAAGCAAAAATAAGAGTGCTCCTAGCTCTAACAGAAACAGTGTGGGCTATATAGAGGACAAACACAAGGCTTGAGAAGCTGGCAGGACTGCTGAACACCCTGCTCCTGGGTTTTGTTCCTGACACATAGTTCTCCAATTAGTGCATCACCTTACAAAGTGTACAGTTCTTCTACGTAATCTTCCAGAACATTGCTATTTGGGGTATTTACTGAAAGCCATGTTTCATCACCTTGCTTCTACAAAACCCCACCAGGCCTTTATAATCCATGGCCTGACATATGGCTAAAATTCATGATGGCACATTTGGATGGCTATTTTAAAATTTATCAAAAAAATTGTGGGATCCAATTGCTTGTAGAAAGTGTGCACGTTTGACAAGTGCACAAAATCAAACAACAAACTCTTGAAATGCGTTTTATTTTACTTTATCTAGAGGGACCTTCCTTTATTTTATATAATTTCTCTATTCAGAGGTACTGGTATTTTAACACATTATTCAATCCCATTTGGAGATTTTGAGCACATATAATAATATTCTGTGAATGTTTTTAATCTCAGCATAGTTTGTAGTGGAAATTTGATAGCTGGAAAATCCTGTATCAGTATTTTATAAGGTCTGAAGATTTTACATAGCTATCTGCATCTATTTGCAGTTCCAATGATTTAAAACCACATTAGGCATTGCATTAAGCATCTAAGACCAATTTTTTCAACTCTTGAACCTCAGTGACATTTCAAATCACCAATGCTGTATGCATAAATGAAAACTTTTCGTCCTGAACTTTCTTCTTGGCAATCGATATATTTACCCTTGCAGTTTCCTTTGAGACTGGTAAATGCTACACTTTCCCATTTTACAGATGAAGAAATGCAGCATAAAGATCAAATGTCTTGTCCAAGATCAGACAGACAGTCTATGGCAAAACTGTGAACTATAAATCCCAGGATACCAATGTAGTCATTGGACCACTCTTCAATTTTTACAGAACTACCCTCTCTGTCAAATATCAGCTTTAAACTTGTTGACTTTTGAAATTACTTGTCGCTTGAAAATGACAAAGATGTGTGAAATGCTTTACAATATTGGGAAAATTGGATGTTTTTCAATTTTCATCAAAGTGAAATGAAAGCCCTGAAATATGAAAATGACAGCATTTCCCTCTGGTGACTTTCCCAATATTTCATAGTGTCAGTAAGACAATTTTTTTTTCCTTTAGCTTTTCTCTTTTGGCCTATACTTTCTATACAGATTTTTTTCTCTCATTGAGAAGCTCCTTTTTTAAATTTCTTCCAAATAAATCTTACTTCTTGCACTCTTACTTTACACCAAAAAAATGACGAGAAAGAAGGAAGAAAAATTTTATCAATTCTTTTTTAACTCAAACACATTTGAGTAGATTCATTCCCATCCCACATAGAGTTAAAAAAAAAAAAAAAGAAAACCACATGCTGAGATGTGGACCTGTAGCAACAGTTTTTTTCCACTCCTCTTCTAGTTTACTCCTTCCTCAGTTCATTGAGAATCACTACAAAAAGGCATTTGAGCATCCTTAAAGGATCCTAACTTTCAGGAAAAAAAGCATTGTGAGTAATTAACAAGATCAGCCTTCTTCAGGTACCTGAGGTTGCAAACACAAACAAAAAGAAATTAAGACTATAAATCCATATGTGTTGGTAATTTTGGTCTTCATCTTTTTCTTTATGAAATAAGAAATATATCAGGGAAAATGTAAATTTTTTGTTTTTTTTTTTCTCCTAAAACATATATAGGATAAAATAGAGGGGGTTTTTTACATTTCAGGATGTTGGCAATTCAAAAGGCAAAAAAGTTTTTATAAGTAGATGTTACTGAAACTTGGTTGTTAGTTGTTGCTGAGTTTATGGTTGTTTTGGGGCTTTTTGCATGTGTGCTCCTTGTTGTTGTTTCTTGTTTGTTTTGGGGGTTTTTTTAGTGTTATTTAAAATTTCCAGAAGAATCCAAAATGGATTGTTTCTCTAAAAATATGCAATTGATAAGTATCAACAGATAAAGATGATAACAACCAATTCTTCCCAGGAACTTCCATCACCTTTATTACTGTTAAATCAACAGATTTCTAACTCATCAGACTATTTCCCTCTGAGTCCATAACGCTGTTTTCTGATGCAGATCAACCACCCACCAATGTTTTTCCCTCTCATTTTTCAGTACAGACGGGAGAGCTGGACTGACTTAACAATAACTTGATGCCTCAACGCACTCTGCATACCAGTCTATTGTAATGTAAGTATTTCTTCTTCATGCTATTTATTCTATATAGAGTGTGCTGCTAGAGATAAAGAGCTTTATTATGGCACTGAGCTTGGTTAGCTTTAGGAATCAGTCTGGATAGGGTTTACAGGAATATCAGCAGCTTCAGAAGCATAAGATAAACAATCAAATATTTTTCTAGAAAGCCTCTAAGCAATTATGGCTACTGTGTATAGCCTTTATTAATACCTTTTCTACAGAGACCACACATATATTTTGCACATTGCAGAGTATGTGGGAGGAATGGAGTTCAGCCTGTTTAGAATATATGTAGTTTTCTACTTTGACTTTTGAAACTTCTAAAGTGGAGGAAGAAAGGAATCAATGACCAAAAAAAAAAAAAAAAGATAGGAAAAGATTCCATAGGAATCATCTGATAATGACCATACATATTCAAATTTAGCTGACTGGTGGGATGAGAATCTGGTGGCATTTTAGTGTTATTTCTTAACAGTAATATTCTCAGGAATGTTAAAGCATCTGCTACTGCTTTCATATAACACTTCAAGTAACTATGGGAAAAGGCAGACACAGAGATCAAATGAATAATTTTTATTGGCATAGCACAGAGAACAATGCCAACAGTCAGCTGTTCAACAAGTAATTTATCTGTAGCTCCCTGTCCATTGCAATACAAACTGGTATCCAAGGTTTGTTCAAATCAGACCTCACTGGAAAAGGCACCTGACAAACGTCTGAACTGGGTCATACTCATTATGAATCAAAGTAACATAGACTGTTTATGGACAGTAGCATTTTAAAGATAACAAGGTAGCTTTATCATCTAGATAAAACACCATCTAAGATGTGGATAATGGCAACTACATTATTTTAATGAGTTGCTCCCTAGAGTTACTAGAACATTCTTTTGCAAAACCAGCTCTTTTGATTAAGACAAACCCATTACTCTAGATGGCCCAAAATATTTAAGGTTATATAAGAGAAAAAACTTGGAACCATCATTAATTCTGACATCTGATTGCATTCCAATTTATTTCTTACTTTCTAGCTTTGAACGATTTATAATTTTGGTCTCCAATCTAAAGCGAGAATACATAATTCTTTTTGAGACTATTCTTTCAATTAGCCTTTGATGATAGTTTCAAATTTAAAAGGTGTTTGTTCATTTTCAGAGAATTTGCTCCTGCTGCCTAAAGAAAAATGGAGAAAGACAGGATGAGATGAGGGTGCCTGCAGCTATTTCAGCCTCCTGTTGGCTTATTTGACAAGGTCTTACCAGTGCAGATGGGAAATAGTCTATTGCAGAGGTGGGTATTAGTAAAAGAACCCGAAAAGAAATACATGTCGTACTGAGACTGATCAAAGATCAGGAATATCAGTATGAAACAAGAATATCCGTTAAAAAAAAAAAATCGTGCCAGTCTGGTTCTTATGAAACATAGAGAAAAAAAAAGACATCTCACACTGGGCCTGATTTAAGATAAATAATGTAAATATAAAGTAAGTATTGCCTTTAAAAAGTTATGTGTACCACAACAGCCTGGTCCTTGCAAAACCAAAAAAAACCTACAGAAATGGATTTGTTTTTTTTAAAATGGAAATGAAATCTAGACTTCAAGATGTTAATGAAATAAGTCTGGAGAACCTTCAAGATGCTGAAGGAACTGGCAAATTAAATTACAAATAGAATAAAGTTTCATGGTTCTTGCCACATGCTCTTGGGAGGCTGGTAGTGCAATGCATACTGAAGCAACACTAAGAAGCTGTACAAGATGAAAATCACTGCCTGCATATCAATGGCCTGCTCCTGCTAAAACTCCTTGGGGGAAATGGACAATTACCAAAATAAAAAGTTGAACAAATTTGTAATAAATAAAGTCATGCTGTCAATAGTTTAAAAGCTGAAAAATATTTTGAAGATTCCTAGGGGTAGGATGACACTAACTGTTGGCTGTCATTTCTACTAATCGCTACTAGAGAACAGAGGCAATGTTAAGCATCAAAGAAGTTTCACAGAATCACAGAATCACTAAGGTTGGAAAGGACCTTCAAGATCATCAAGTCCAACCATTAATCCAGCGCCACCATGTTCCCTAAACTAACCATAAGAGATATCTTTTTTAATGAATCAATCTCTTAACAATTAAAATATATTTTCTGATATTTATTCTATTTTCTGGGTAACTTAGTTGAAAATTGTGAGTAGTTTTAGACAAACTTCTCAGACAAGTACTATTGTTTCTATAATGACAGTTATATATATTGGATCCTTTTAATGATCCTCAGCACAGGTACCAGCATCTGTACATATATGAGGAATCAATTCCTTTCTTACACCTAGCTTTCTAGAGAGAGCTGTATCTACTGAAGCCTTCTCAATGGCCCATATTTTATGCTGGTGTAGCTTAGAAACATTTAGTTAACATCAGTTGAACATACCTTTTTTTATTCTCAGAGCTAAAGGACTTATTTATAAAAGCAATACAAATAATCACAAATCTTTGTAAGACATAGAATTAAACATGTGCTTCCAATTTCTTCTTGGGAGGGCTATCTTCACGGCATGAAACGCATCTCTTGCTTGTATCTCATTTTATCAAGTTCTTTTCGTTGAAGGCTTGTACTGCATCAGAAAACACCATGATGGAGAAAGGAGAGATAAGCAGAGATGAAATAAAAGTTTTCAGAAGGAGTCTCCTTGATGCATATATGCAAGTGAATAAATGAAATATTTACAAACTGGTGACTCACAAGCACTTTCAGAAGTGAGAAATGTCTTTATAAAAGTAATTTGTTGCACTGTAATTTCTGATTCCAGGCAGTTAACTTTCTTAAGATCTGTATCTCAGTCTTCCTTCTACACCAGTGTCGTAAAAATACATTGTTTTAAATCAGGTCTTAGAGAGAAAGAAAAATAGAGTTCTTAAAATTTTCAGTAGGTTCACAGAGAAAAGTCTTCGTACACTAATGAAACTCTGGGAGTTCAGGTCAGTACAGAAAGCAGTTTGGAATGGGAGTTGAAAGTTTTGAAGAATGTCTTGTCCCTCTTTCCTTTAAAGGTCTTATTGTTACTATATTTGGTCTGAAATATATTAATCACATGCTTGTTAGTTTATCAGTTGTTTGGTGAGAGACAGCATGTTCTTTTCAAAGAGCATGGTCCTTCATGAGAGTCCATAGATCAAATTATTTTTAACGTCTCTTTTTCCTGTTTTCCTGTCATTTGCTTAGTAAATGTTGAAGCAGTATTTTGATCTGTAGTCTGTACCCCTAACTTCTTTAGTAAAGGGGAACAGTTTTTTTTTTTAACTGAATTATTTTAGAATGAAGCAGTTTAGACCTTTGTGAGAACTTCCAAAGGAGGTGGACATAATGATGGGCAGAACAATCTTCAGGAATTTCCTAAATTCTTTTCAACCAGCTGCTTTCTCTGTGCATGAGAGAAGCTGGGCTTTGAGAAGACTGTTAGGTATTTTCTATAACTGATATGAAGACTGTAGTAAATCTGTGAGATGTGTAAATCTGAAATTATGAAATTATTTTTCATTTTGTTCTACAGACATTCTTTCTATTTTCATTCTTGCAATTTCTTTTAAGTAAAATTAATGTTGTTTTGACAATTTCCCACAGACAATGCCACGTAGCCAAGTATTAAATATGCTTAAGAACAGTGCAAAAGAGTTTCCAAGATCTAATTCTGTCTTTTAATAGTAGTGGTGAGTAAGGATCTGTTTTTCTTTCTGGAAGCAGCACACAAAGATACAGGGATAGCTAAGCAATGCTGAGGGCTTCGCTAACTTAAATTGCCTTTTTTTATCCATGGATGAAAGTGTACATAAAAATGGTAATTTCAAACCAGTGACATCTGCATTTGCATTTCCTAGTGATGATATTTTATTCTAGTTTTAATATTTATCAATACAGTGAAGAATGGTCACTGTTCAAGGACCCTCTAATGTCCATAATTTATTTCATTTCAACAATTATTCCTCTAGTGGTCTTCAGAATTTAAAAATCACTGCAATTACCATATTAACAATTAAGAACTAACAACCTAACATTTAAAGTTTTTGAATTTAAATAAATATATATTAGATAAGTATTTGAAAATTGTTGCTTAATGGGAATGGATTCAAAGTTAATATTAGATTAAGTAAGCATAGTGAACACTTTTCCATATGGTAATGCAATAAAATATGTTAGTATTTTTTCAATAACAGGAAAAACAGTTTCTATAGCTTTATCTATACTTATCAGAGTTCAGGGAAGTACAAATCTCTGTACTCATTGTACCTATAGTTCAGGGCAACTGAATATGGAAAAATGCATTAACTTCTGGGAGATTTTTTTGCCAGAAATGTTGAATGTTAATTAAGGTACTAGGTGAAATGATAGCTATCTAATTTTGCCATTTAGTTATAGTTCATCATGGTCTTTCTGTAAGTGAGGTCTGAAGATTTACTGTCTGGCAGAAGAACTGGGACTGTTGAGAAGCCAAGCTTACAGAAAGAGACTGAATCTGCACTTCGCCTGCAATCAGAACGCCCAGATTAAAGACCTTGAGAGAACAAAAAAGAATCAGTTCTGAACTGCCAATAATGTGGGCCAGACAGGAATGACAGTAAGCAACTGCCTGTGTCTGTCTGAAATGAAGTGATAGGTTTATAACTACCGTAGGAAAAAATCTAAACAGAAACAAAGAAATGCAAATATTCCCACAACAGGAGGAAGGTTACATTTTCCCTTGTTTGTTTACAAATAACCCTGACTCATGCTTCATGTTTTTCCATCTTCATTTCAACACTGAATATTTCATTTACTGGGCCTCTGTAATTTTCATCATTTTTAAATAATTCCATTCCCTGTTTTTGTTCGTCTTGGAATTTGGTTAGAACCACTGACTGAACTCATCCAACTTTTGCTTTTTAAAAAAGTGATGCAGTTCTAAAACACTACCTGAATGTGCAAATGTAGACTTGCCCTTGATTTTGCTTGTATCTAAGAATCAATCATTCAGGCAATACAAAAGCACTTGATCGGACCTAAACAATTCATCAATTCCTTTGTAATTCCAAAGGAGCATAAGAAAGAAAGGAATAAAAATGCAACCTCTAAGTGATGAGAAGGGTAAAGAAATAGATTAAGACAAAACACAGTGATTTTCTATTTAAGAATAAAACTACCCTTGTCCAAACACATACACACACAAACACAAAAGATTTGAGGAAAAGAGGACAAAAGTAACTTTTCAGTTTTGGCTATTTCCAATGGAGAAGGGAAAGAAATGCCAAGAATGAAACAAAAACTCAATTTTCCTCCAAATGAAAGGAAAAACAAAACAAAACAAAATAAACAAAAGTAAAAATCTTGTGCAACCCTTTGCTTTGGCCAGATGAACTATAATTAGCAGCTCCAAAAGAAAGTTTCGTTTTATCTTTCTCCTGCATAGAAACAAACATCAGAGTGGTGTGCGTCCCTTCAGCGCAGTGCAGCTGAGGAGGGCTTAAGGGGCTTTATCGTCCCGTAATCAGAAAAAAAAAAAAAGAAGAAGAAGAAGAAAAGAAGGAGCTCTCAGTTTTCATTAGGATTCCAACTGTTGAGCATTCAAAAAAAAAAAAAGAGCTCGGTACTTGCTTCTCGTACCTGTATCGCTGGGAGCTTCTGCATCAGCATTCTTAGCGTGGCTGAAGAGCAACATAAGCACAGCTGTGTGTGCAGCAAGCAGACCACAGACTCTGCGTGCAGATGTGAGAGCCAAGTTGATTCCACTATTAGCTCATTGACTTTAAATCATTTGAGAGGCCACTCCATTTTGAAATTATTCATTTAAATTGTGATAGATTGCATCAGTTTATATCCAGGGAAGCAATAAAGAGGAAGCCTACGTTCACCTCTCAATGAACCTCTCCCAATACTGTGCCTCAATGATAATAGATATACTATCCATTATAGCTTTTTTGATACTTAAAGACCATTAGAGCTCGACAGCATGCTATGGGCTGGTAAACATTATTGTTTGACTGATAAGTCCACTTTTTTGAGAGAGTGACTGTAGTACTATGAAATCAGGTAATAGAGAGTTCAGGCACTACAGGTCTGCACTTAGCTGTAGTTTATTATATTCTAGAATTGATTCAATAGGGTTGAAAAGATACAATATAATTCAAGTACTTCCCTTTCAGCACGCAATCACTGCTACAAACAGCCACTTTTTGCAGAGATAGAAAAATAAAAGTTTGGTAGAGGCCTTTGGAGGTCAGGTAGTCAGACCTCCTGCTCAAGGCAGTGCTAACTTCAAATTTAGACCAGCTTGCTCAGATTTTTCTCCAGCCAAATTTTGAGGATCTTCAAGGACGAAGATTTCATAATTTACCTGGACTACCCTTTTCAGTACTTAGCTGCCTTCATTGTGAAGATTTTTATTCTTACATTCAACAGACATTATCTGACTAAAGGCAGGTAATGGACAACAGGACATTATCTGACTAAATTTAGCAGAAATGAGGGTCAGAGGGACAATGACAGGGTGGAGACAACCCCTGGGTCTTACAGCCCACCAAAGCTGGCTTTAACTGACTGGCAAGGAGAAATGTCTGCCTCCAGACCTCCGCCAGATTCAGCTACATCTAAGTTTCCATTATTGTAACTGGTGACAGTTTCCTCTTGTCCCTTCACTGTGTAGCTCTTGTCCTGTCACTTCCCAGCAAAAGGTTTCCTCCTTCTTTTCCTTTTTCTCTACAACCTTTCTGTAGCATTGTCTTCTTCCCCTGCTTAAACAAACCCAGTACCCTTAGTTCCTAAGCATTTTAATGGTCCTCCACTTGATTGTCTCTAGTTTGACAATATCTCTGTGGTACTTGGGGAAGGCCCTTTTGCATGCTGAATAGCAGGGAATAGGTACTTCCCTTAACTGGGAGAACACTGTAAACACAGGTCTGTGTGTAGTTAGCAAGAGTGCACTGCTGGCTTTTGCTCAGCTTGCTCTTCATGAAGACTCCTCGGTATTTTTCTGAAGACCTGTTCTTTCTGAAGTTACCTGGCCAGCCATTCTCCAGCCTGTACTGATGCAGGTGTAGGGTTTTGCATTTATCTTTGCCGAACCTCATGCTCAGTAGAATACTAAGCAGAACTACCAGTATGGAAGGCAAGCTGCAAGCCTCTTAGGACAGCAGCTCCCATTGGCAGATGACTGACCCTAGCTCACTTAACAGAAGAGTGTCCATGTCTCCTAATACTTGTGGCATCTTCTCCTGAAGCACTGGAGCTGATTAATCAGACCAGTGTGGCTCTCCCAGATGCCTGCCCTGCCAGAATTTGTTCTTTCACTCCTGTTGCCAGAGCTCTATAGCTTTTCTACATCTGCAGGTGGAGAAAGAGTCTTCTGGTGGACAGAACTTACCATCTTTCAGCTTCCACCACTGAGGAAATTCACCTACCTTGACTGTAGCTTCTCGAAATCCCTATTCTTGTTGGAAGTGGAGCTTGGATTCCTCCTCTCTCTCACCCACCTCGTGTCATTGCAAAAAAACTTTGGATCTCCCATTCATTCCCCTTATGCTATGCAGTGGGCTCACTGCATCCCTCACCTGGCGAATAAGCAATTCAACCAGAGCACACGCCCACCTCTGATGAGGCTGTCATTGCCACCAGCTGCAGCCTCAGGGAAGAGCTATGAAATCAAATTGCTGCTGAATACTCAAGTAGAATCATAGAATTATAGAATCATTGAGGTTGGAAAAGACCTCTAAGATCATCAAGTCCAACCATCAATCCAACACCACCATGCCCACTAAACGATGTCCCAAGTGCCACGTCTACAAGTTTTTTGACTTGTCAAAAAGTAACTAGTGGTGATGACTCCACCACTTCCCTGGGCAGCCTGTTCCAAGCTTGACCACTCTTTCAGTACAGAAATTTTTTCTAATATCCAACCCAAACCTCCCCTGGCACAACTTGAGGCCACTTCCTCTTGTCCTAAGGCTAGCTGCCTGGGAGAAGAGACCAACACCCACCTCACTACATCCTCCTTTCAGGTAGTTGTAGAGAGCAATAAGGTCTCCCCTCAGCCTCCTCTTCTCCATACTAAACTGAAATAGTCACTGTTTGCCTAAAGTCTCCTCCCACTGATGTAACCTTCCAACCCTTAAGTACTTTTTGGGATTTTTTTCACAAGTGTAGCAAGATGCATCACATGTAGGACACCATAGTAGTATAAATGCACCATTAAACTAAGAGTAAAGAGATATTCCTAGCTCTGCTTCTTCATTTCCAAACACATATGCAGGACATGAATATTTCCCTTCCACACATGCAGGTTTCTGGGAATTCGATTTTAGTTTGTCTCTGTACAGCGTCTTAGCCCTCTGGCACTTCTGTCTTAGAACTGAACTTCAAGGTGTGACTGCTTTAAGTAATCAAATTATGGCATGTGTTTCTGAATGCAGCTAATTGCCACCTCTTTAACACTGATACATGACATCATCATCATTTAAAAATACAGTGGAGAATAAGTAACAGAATCTGTGGATGATCACCAGCCAACTTACTTTAACATTTAGCTGATAAGTATGTTTCCCACCAGGGTAAGTCTCTAAATGAAGATCTGCACAATGTTATTATCGGTGAAGAAAAAGGCAACAGCTGCATTTAATTAAAAATTCATAATACCTTTGACTGTAAACATTCTCTATTTTACTTGGTTGTATCTTTTGCCCCCAGGGCTCTTGACCAAATCTGAATTTATTTGGAAAGACTGAATGCAAATGGTCCAGCTATTTTTGCACATGATGATGATTAAAAATATATCATTTTTTGGTTGTAAAAATATTATTCTGTTATAAAAATATTTTCTTGAACAGCTATATAGCTGGAAAGGCTGTTAATAGAAAATTGAGATTTCACTTGGCATTTGAACAGTCTATGTTGAGGAGACATATCTGTTTATGCTCCAGGATTCAGTTCCTGAATTAGGACTGAAAAACTGAGGTCTGCATGTAAACATCCATTCCTCACAAATAATTTCTTCTACATTTATAAAGTTTTACATAAAAAGTGATTGTGTTTTATATCCAGGTATAAATTAGCTTGAAAGTGGAAGTGGAAGTTATACAGAGAGTAAGCTGGGTTGAATAAATGTTAGTTGCTTGGGATATGGAGACCCTGAGAAAGAGGAAAGTTCGGTGGATATAAACCACATGGTATTCCATCCTTACAGTACCAAAAAGCTACAAAAATCCTTGAGAATAAGCTTCTGTTGCTAATTTAGTTCTGTAAACAGATTGTAAAACTTAATATGCAATTCAATAAAGTACTCAACAGTCAGAAATTGTACTTGTTAACACTGCGCATGCAATCTGTAAAGAAGCCATCTATGCTCCTCTTCACTCCAAAGAGCGGACCTAGCTCAAGGTCCTCCCATCTTTTTTTATGGTTTATTCTATCACTAGGTGAAATATCATTATTTTTGGAAACACTAACCCTCCCCAAGAAAATGAGGATATTTCTCCAAAGACGTTATTTGATATTCAGCATGATCTTTAATGTCTTTCTATGTAAAATTTACTTAATCCACCATAAAAAGGCAGAAAGAAATAGAAGAGAGAAAAAAAAAGAATTTTATGCCTCATGTTACCAGTTTATATATTTCATCCAGTTTATATGTCTCCTTCGCCATCTTCTGAGTCCCTTCTCCTTTCTCTTTGCTCAATAATATTGTAGCCTGTAAGATGCCTCTCTTGGACCAAATGTGCAAAAAAGGTGTAATACATTTACGTTAACAAAACCCAGTAAACCTGAGGAGACAAGTCAAGGTCCAGAACATGGAGATGAGTGTTTACGTACCCTTGCACAGTGTGGATGTAACACTTAGCAACACTTAAAAGAAATCATTTCTCATTCAAAATTCATTATATTGTAACTACAGATTTAGTAACACACTGGCAGTTTCTATTGATTAAGCCAGGGATATTGTGGAAATTTGAAACATACTGAAAGTGCCTTTAAAAGGAGATACTGATTTTATTTGGGAATTTACTTAGCCTGCTAAAAAGAGGTGAGCAGTGCAATTCTTTTGGAGTAGCAATAGCTGATGAGCCATAAGTTATTGTATTGTATGTGCTCTTCTATGAAAATTATTTATATTTCAAAACCAACCATTTAACTCCCTTATAGCAGGTTAGGATGATAAAAATTGTCATTTGCATTGATGGAGATGAAAAGGAGAAAGAAGAGAGATAAATACTTTTGATTGAACAACTAGAACTTGAGGAGAACCCCATAAATTCAGGAGTAAGACAACTAGTGATTATAGTACATTGTCAAGCGTATACTACTTATGACATATTTTGAACTTGCCTGATACTTACTAGTTACTATATCTTTAAAATATATGGATTTAAGTAAATATGTGGTGACTTACTGCACATCCAGGCACATGAATGTTGTTGAGCATTACTGAATTTGATACCTTGTAAAATAATCTGATATTTGGAGGCAAATTCTATTATCATTCCACCATAGGAATTCTCTTGTGACATTTTTTATGGTATGAGGATGGTGAGACACTGGAACAGGTTGCCCAGCAAATTGTGGATGCCCTATCATTGGAAGTGTTCAAGGCTAGATTGGATGGGGCTCCGAGCAACCTGATCTAGTTGAAAACATCCCTGCTTATGGCAGGGGGGTTGGACTAGTTCATCTTTAATGGTCCCTTCCAACCCAAATCATTCTATGATTTTATGATTCTTTTCTGGAACTTGCTTTTTAAATCATTTTTTTTCCTATCTCATTATCTGATTTGACACAGTAATAGGTTTTCTTGAAATTACTTAAAAACAAGAAACTTGAGAGTCATTTCACAAAATAAGGACTTGAGCCCTCATGACTTGATGATTTATCTTCATGTAATTTATTGCAATACCCATCTCTGCTATTGTTATGCAGCTGAAGTCTCCATAAATTATCAGAAATACTCTCATTTCAGTTATTGAGAATATGCTCATGAAATCCAGAGGGCAAAGATTTATACCGATGTTGAGCATATTTAAACGAACCACTGTCTTTAGCAATGGTGTCACTGGTAAATATATGAGTAAAGTCTTTCCTATGTATTTTTCATATATGCACATATATATTTTCATGTAAGTATGTATACCCACGAAGAAGCTAACAAAAACTTCAAATCAAGGTCAATCTCTATAGAATAATAACCTGGTAACATAAAGTAATCTGCAGTTATTTGTATTTATGGTGTTTAAAAAATTTAACAGTAATTTTCTTTTTTAAATAAGCGTGTCCTTGAAAGTTAAAGAGAAGGACTTGAAGTTTTGGCCTGTCTGGTGTTATTCAACTAGCTTCCTCCCTCCACATACTATCTTCTTAATGTGATTTGGTAATTTCATGCCTCTGGAATGTCAGCAAGAGTAATAAAATAGCAATTTAAGAACATGTTAAAAGCCGATCTAAATGGCACCGTTCTTCTGAAGCTATTAAAAACAAAACTCACAGCATGTCCTCATATAGTTAGACAGCTCTGAAACTTCCATGCTTAAAAAGAATTCTCGTTTTGGCTCAGGGGATATTCTGTAAGATGAGGGGCCAATTCAGAGCTCACAGACGAATACCTTCTCATAGCAGATTACACAGTTTATCTTTCTACACTCTTCTAAAGAATGCCCTTCCCTTTACTACTCTTCCTTTCCACCCTATTTTTTTATATCACAGATGTTGACATATTTTGTGATTAAAAAGTAAATAATATTACTGAAGAAGGAGGAATCTTATATGCTTCAGAGTCCTGACATAACACCCAAAGGTACATGTGCTGTTTTCAGTTTTTTGGATCTAGCTGGTTTCCCAGTCTTGGAAGACTGATATACATTTTTTTTTTTAGTGTCTGGAAGGGGGAGTGAAATGATGGAGAGAAAAAAGTGGGAGAAGGAAGGCTATAATTAAGAACTTTCATTACTAAGAATCAAATGAGGCAAAAAATTAGGCAAGAAATTAAGGTTGTTAATGTGTCTCATTCCTCCCTCCACTTTGGGGCCTTCAGCTGACAACACTGCAGGTGCATCTACATTAGCATTATAGTTCTGATCAGGGAACGCATTTCTGAAATTAATCTCCTGATTGACCAAATATATAATAGTTGAGTTTGCTCTAGATAGTCTCATCCATAGAAAGGATGACTAGATGTCTTTCAGAAGACAGTAAAGACTTAACAATATTTTTCAACTTCAGACATAAGCAAGGAAGTTGCAGAGAGAAAAGTGGCTTAGGCAAAGGTATTACTACATGTTTTATGTTCTTCTAAATTGTTCCTGTACAAAGCACTACTTTTGATGATTAGATGATTCTGTAATCCACCATAGATATTTGTCTTAAGTCTCTTTCTGGAAGATCTTCATCTGACCAGCAATTAAAAGTGCTATTAAATCTTTAAAATACATGTTGGGGAGGTTACACCTTTATATTGATACCTGAAAGAAAATAAGTAGTATCTATCCCCAAGACATGTATCAAGACATCATTGGAAGAAATGTCTGTAGAAAAACTTGCTTCCTAACCAGAATTATCATGTGATTTATTCAGAGAGGGTTTTAATATCAGATTATATTAATATCAGGGACAGATTTGGTAATACTTCACCTCTTGTAAAGAGAAGTGATTGCAGTACACACATGGAGATACCACAGTGATAGACTTCCTCATTCTGATTTAGAAGGGATGAAGAAGTACTTCTATGTTTTGGAGAGCTTTCCAGTCTCTGTAACTGGATATGGCTAATTCCTAGCAAATTTGCCACCTTACTTATAAGACTACTAAGAAAACTTTCTTTTCTGAATAATTTGGTGAAACATTATTTCTCTGAATAAAGGAAAAGTCATCCCTGAAAACAGATATCATATCATAAATCTATTCGGATTAATTTTTTTTCTAAAATCATTGACATTTACACTAGAGTGTGCTGAAAGAAACTAGCTCCGGAGAAAGCATTGTAGCTTTAACTCAGGAAGCCTTTTGCATTACAGCCACATAGCACTTTTTATCTTATCACCACCAGGTCATCAACCATGCATGGCACCAGTCTTGTACCCCCAGCATAGCCTGTGAGCATTGTTTGCCCAGAGCTCAGTGTCTCTATCCTTGTTTCATAAACACGTGGCTCTGGATTAGGGCCAAAGCGGTAGAAGCCAAGGCACGACATGACATTAATGCAGCTGTAGTGCAGGTCAAATGGGGATTGACCGATGGACAGAAGACCTCAGTTTAAAAGGAAACTCCCAAAAAAAGGAGAAGGGACCCCCATCATCTCAAACAATGGTTGCTCCAGCTGCATGGACAGAAGACCTCAGTTTAAAGGAAACTCCCAAAAAAAGGAGAAGGGAGCCCATCATCTCAAACAATGGTTGCTCCAGCTGTATTGAGCTAGAGAAGCATTACATCCTCTTCTGGTCCTCTTTCCAGCATTCCAGCAAGTCAGCATGTCTGTCAGCAGAAAGGAGAATACATAATTCCTTATCCTTTGACTACCACTAGCTACCTAAGTCCAACATCTCTCCTCTTCAAATGGGTAGCTCAACTCCCTCTTCTCACAAGAGTGATATCTTGTTCCTTCTTACACGGAACAGGATATCACTAGTAAAACACCACCTATCATCATTATGTCACCAAGTGTCGAAGTACCATCCCCAGAAATTACAAAATAGGGATTTTCATGACACATTTGTATGACCCATTGCTTCTCTGCCCTGACACTTGTCTTCTACCTTCCCCAACATCATACCTTTCAGAGGTGGTCCTGTGATACAATCTACACTGCCCTTCCACTGCAAATTGTGATCTCGGGTACCATCTATCAGAAGCTGAAAGTATATTGGCAAAAAGCTATAGAAAATGCCATAGACTAGTAGAGATAATATAACCAGAGTGACTATCAACACTGGTTCCTCCTATCTGAACTGAATGAGATTGTCTATCTCCTGTCCTGAGCAGATTTAACACGACCTATCTTGGCAGTCAGGGAAGATGTGAAAGGTGTTGATGTAATGTTGTCCCACAGGGAAGCATCTGGCAGTCATGTCCTGTTCCATCATTTCCTTCCTTTCTCTTCCTTCACTGGAAGATCAAATACTGAATAATACTATTTTGTTCTGTGCCAAATCTCTTCTAAGGCAAGCATTATGTCAAACAAGGAAACTTCCTAGAATGTAGTTGAAATTTTGAATACATTTTCAAGTGCTTGTAAAGAAAGAGCAATACAAAAGAAAAAGGGGAAACACCAAGACTGGTAAACCTATTTTGTGCATTGTCTTACTTAGGCGTTCTAAACAAGTTTTCCAATGGAAAGGGTATCATTAAACTCCAAGGTCATATTGGGAAATGAAACAACAATTCCAACAGAGTAATTGTTTCCAAAATGATCCATCGTGTTGCATTCACAGTATGTGTGACACTTTTTAAACTTCTGCTACAGCAGTTGGTCTAATTAAGCAGCAGCTATATTCATCGTTGGGTATGGATGTCTGGAAAGGCCTTCACTCCTCAAGTACAAATACTCAGACTGTTTCTTCTCTGTTTGATAGTCATGCAAAGTCTACAGGTCTATATTAAGTAAAGCTGCAAGCCAGCTTGTGTTGCTGGCCATTTCTGCTTCCCAATAGCTTGGGATCTTTCCCGTGTGCAACTCTTAATTCAGAGGACAGGCTGTGGCACTTTTGAAATTTGTTCCTTGTCCCAAAGTCTACATCTGAGGATGTCATCTACAGCCAAAGATGCCTCCTGGATCCTTGTACCAGCTCACAGTATTAGACAGCATACATAGCACAACCATGCACAAAACACCTGGAACTCGGCTTTTTGCAATCCCTTGAAATTTGATCTGGTCCAATTTGTCTTTTTCTGTCTCAGTGGCCAAGACACAGAAATTTGGCTCTGACTGATAAATCTGGAATATTGGCACTGACCATAAAAGCTCATAAAACACCAAGGCTGGGTAACTGCTTTTACATGTATATTTTATACATTATATTATTTATAATTGCGATATGTATAACAAGCAAACCTTGAAGCCTGGTTTCTCTCGATGGCATAGACATAGGCAGCTGTTAATCTAAGTTTAAATTGGCACTGACTGCTGCTATAACCTTTTGGAAACCAACGAGCCCAGAAATGTTCAACAGTACCTTATTAATCCCTCCTTGAGTTCCTGCCAGGGTGGCACAGCAAAGTGCTAAAAACGTTTGGCATTTTCTCATATGAAGTTTTTTTTACAGAGATGAAGAGAGGTGAAATGCGTATGTGTCGATTTGTGGCTGACAGAAAGTTCTGAAGGAAAGATATAGGAAAAAACAGTGTCAGTCAGACATGGCAAAGATGTATCTGTATTGCATGGAAGAGGACAATCCAAGCATGCAGTGGATTTCTGTTATAGTGCAAGATGGCAACACCAGGCTGGGCTCAGAGGGCAGACTAGTATGTAGACGCTGTGGTAAGTGGTGCAATAGGATTCCAGAGCACCACTGTAATAGTGTTTATGTCCTCGGAAACATTATGAAATAAGAGAATGTCTAGCAACTTTTTGAAGTATGCTATTTCTGGAGAGTGTTTCCAAAGTGGATTCCAGTTAATAATCCAGATTTCTGAATAGCAAAATCTCCAGAGCTTCAATTTGATGAAGACATAAAACTGAGAAGTCAGCAGGTTTCTCTTTGCAGGTACTTTCCACAATGTCTTGAACGAGTTGCAACATTATGTGTATAAAGGGGCTTCAGCTTTCAATGGTAGGAGAAAATTTAGTTGACTTAATTTTTTTTTAAGGAAATGTAATTTGTTTCTTCAGTTTCACTTACAAAAATAAAATGTGAATACTTATTACACTTCTACACTACTTTCCATTTATTGACTCATTTCATCCAACAGTTTCAATGCATATTACAGATTCAAAGCTTTGGACATGCATATGCAGGAGACGACCAACTAGACTGATTGACAGGAGTCTTAAAATAGGCAGTAGACATGTTTGTAAGAATGTTTTATTAAATAGATCCCCAAGAATAAAGGTATTGTTATATCAATTGTTTTTGTGAAGCTTTGAAATGTATGAGTTTAAATAAATCTTCCTCTGCAAGTCATGTAATTTCAATTAAGCCAAATATAAAAAAAGTTTTATATAAAAATAAATATATATTCTTTTAGGACAACTATGAAAGAAAGATCTTATATGATGATATTTTTTTAAAAAGTCTTAATTTGAGTTCAATTTGCAATTATGTTCCCTTTTCCTGTTCTGTTTTTTACTTCTCCACTGTCCTTGTCCATAAATGGATTTTTATATGACTTTCAACTGACTGCCAAAGTCAATAAGCCACTCTTTGTGTCAACTACAATTCTCCATTCTCCAGTCCAGGAGGTTAGAAATAAATGACAATGTACATTTTGAATTTTAACTCATAATTTTCTATAAATGCTAGCTGACAGTAGTAGACTATTTACATTTCTCCTAAAACCAGTCTTATTTTCTTGAGTAGATCAATAGCCAAATCTGCATACCCTTAGCAACATGATTTTGTCCTGTTCTAAAAATATGATGTGCTTTAGAGTCATGTCTTGTGAAACGCATGCAGTGGTAATGCCTGTGGAAGGTGGAAAGGAAGTGGAAAAGGAAGATGTGAACAAGTCTGCTTTAGAGTTTAGTAGCTTGTATGTTTGGCCAAGTTATCTTATAGCAAAGAAAGAGTTAATGAATTGAGTACAAATATTCTCCACCTAATGGTTTCCTCCTTCTTGCGCCGGTTTCTCATCTCTCTCATTTTAGTGAGGACAGGAGGAGAACTATATTTAGCATACATTCTCCTTCAGGATAGTTCGCCATATGCAGCTTTGAAAAAACATTGACCTCCTCCATGCTAGTGTTTTAAGTTCCTCTGTAATTTATTCCTTCAGTAGAAATACAGTTTCTGGATTTTTGACATACACGAATGTGGTGATTTTCCAATTATTCTCTCCTGCCTCCAATTCTATTCTTTGCAAGTTTTCTCACAGGGGACATGTAAATGCTACAAATTTAATTTCGGAGCAATACAATACTAATTGTATTGCTCAGCTGATACATTTCTTTTTAGATGGAATCACTTTCCTGCAAGACAACCCTTTAAAGACTCTTGTATTACCTTAATCATGTACACCAGGTTTTCATTCTATGTATAACTCATCAACCCTCCAATCTGCAGCATACATTCACCTACCTATGGGAATCGTATCAGACATACCCATGACTGACGATGGGCTCTCGAGCATCCGTAGCTGTGAAGTGAAAGCTGTGTACCAATTTCCCTTTAAAATGGAAAAACATAAGTATGGAAGAGGATAGGTTTCTAACGTAATTGTTAGCAGATGGTACATTTTTCCACAATCTCTTCCTTACGCAAAAGAATATAAATATATTTTAGTAAACAAGGATAAGTCCTTTAAATCTCTCTGTATCTTACAGATTCAAGAGTTAAAAAGTCTGACGCAAGTCCAAGTTCTCTGGAAGGTTTCAACAAGTAAAGATTGCTAGATATGCAAGACTGTAACCACCCCTTACATCCCACAGCTCTGATCTCAAAAGAAAGCCTGGTCAAAAACGGGTCATAGTAACTGCCTTTGTGAATATTTTCACTGCTTAAAGCCTGCCACTTATTCCTTTGTACCACACTGGTTGCATGCCTGAGATCACATTAAACTCAGCTAAGCATAACATGCAAAGGAAAAGTGACCCTGAAAGGTCCCTTTCAAGTACCCCTTCCTTCCCTGCTTCATTTTAATGTGGCTGCCATGTGGTTCAGGAGCCATTATAAGGTCATGTGTTTGCCTACTCCTGCTGTAAATGTTTCATTTCTCACAGGAAGATAAAAGGACTGTCCCCTTACATTAACTTCAAAATTACTTTTTTGTCCATAAAAGTGAAGGGGGGATGACAGTATGGAGACAGCACTTTGACAGACTGCTGAGCACCAGTCTGCAACACAGGCATGTAGCATTGGGTACACAATGAGACAGAACCACCCTTTTGTGGCAGTACAAGGCAAAAACACAATGAAAAGTATTGTTAAATGAGTACCATTATTGTTTCATATCCATCTGAAGTGGCAGTGATCAAATACTCAGGCTTCCAAAGTCAGTGGGGAAAAAGAAAATGTTTCTGAAAATATTTCTGCTTTCCATTGAGCTTGGATACATTTGGAGGGGAGTTTTACAGGAAGTAATAAAAGCATACAAGTAACTTGTATGACTGTTACTGTAACTATAAGATAGGTGCAGAAATGTTGTGCTGTATTGTAAGAATATGTGGAAAACAGAATATGTCAACCAAATATAAGAAAAGGGATTAAGGAATTGCCATTTTTTAATTATTTTCTTAAATTTGAATGCTCATTAACTATGTTAGGATGGAAGTTTAATTTCTTAGTTTATAAAAACAACATTACTGACATTTTAATTGCAATGACAGATCTAGAAAATTTTTGGTTAACTTGCACTGACAAATGTACAATAAAATGAAGTTGCTATACTGGCAAAAAGGACAACATAAAATGTTGAAATGTAGCAGTAGTGAAGTAATCAGACTACTACATATCTAGGAAATAGATCAGAGCTAACAGCACTGTCAAGAAGGGAGTTAAAAGGTGTGTCTTCACCACATACATAGATTTTGTTAAAATTATGCATTTTTTATGGATCACAAACCTTACAGTTTGCTGCTAAGTAAAAATTCATGAAACAAACATTACTATTGTGCATTAGAAACAGTTGTATTAAAGGAAACAGATACCATAAGTACGGAGGCAATAGAAAAAAAACCTTGAAACATGTCAAGTATAAAGTCAAATGATTATAAGGCAAATAAAAAGTTAGAATGAGAGTCAGATATGAACTTGCAGTACATCATGGCCTACAACAGAAAGTGTTACAGTAATGGGGCAGCTGAAGACAGGAATAAGAAAATACGAAAGCCAAATAGCAAGCTTAGTCAATCTCTTTCTGAACACAGGTATATGCTGAAAGACACTGGAGAAACAATTGCTGTAAGTTAAGTGGAATGGATTGGAATATGTATGGAATGCAAAAAATGTTACTTTTTGCTGAAATAGCCTGTGTCATAATTTCAAGGGGTTTTTTTTATGGAAAAAGTGAATAAATGTTCTCTTTTCAGACAATTCACGATTTTAAGGTTTTGCTATATTCCTCTCAGCCATCTCTTTGAGACTGAAGTGTCCTACCTGTTTTGTTTATTGTTCAGTCATCCCATTGCTCTTCTTTGCGCTTATTACAGTTTCTGAAATGTTTCCAATGCAACTGCACACAGTATTCAGTATAGATGCTATGGATTCATACAATAATACTCCATAATTTGCTTTCATTTCAGTTCTAATAAATCTCAACTTTTTATTTACCTTTCTGTTTTGACTTATGTAAAAGAACTGCCTACAATAATTTTAAGATTTATTTCTGAATAACTAATTTTGATTTCTGTAAGAATATATTGTATTCCATGTGAATTATTTTGTGTTTACCAACACTGATTGTGTTAAATTATGAGTTCCAGTTAAAATTGAGAGACTATTCTGGAAAGGGTCAGTCAACTACAGTTTTAGCTATCCTGAATAATTTCTAATTTTTAATCAGTAGCAAACCTTGTCATTTCACTATTTATGCCTTGTTTCAGATGGTTTAAAAGTTGAATAACAGATTGTTACAGCCTACGTTCTTCCCATGTTAAAACCAAGCATTTGCATCTACTATTTGTTTAGATCTTTTAAGTAGGAAAGAAGACAGATGTTCTATTTCATAGCATCTTCATTTCTTGAAGAGCCTTTTAACACAGCCCTTTGCAATGGATTTGAAGGACATATTCAGAAAGTAATATTTAAAAAAAAACAATTATGCACACACTTTAGACCTCCTAGCATGTCATCTGTAGTACTGTGCCCAGTTTGGGATACCATGGTTAAAGACTATGTAAAAAGAGACTAAAACCGCAAAAGAATAATCAAAAAAATCTTGAATTGTTCTTGCTAAATGAAAAAAGAACAATTGAGAAGGGAATTATAGCAGTCTTCAGTACCTTGAGAAGGCTGTTGGAAAGTGGAAGAAAGGATCTGTTACCGAAGCCCTGTCACACAGGATAGATTTAAAACTGTAACAGGGTGGCCTCCATGAGAAGAGTCCAGGGGCTGCCTCATGACGGACGCTGCTGGTTCCAGATGGCTCCAGTGACCCATTGCAGGATACTGCTGAGCCCATCAGCAGAGCTGGTGGTACCTCTGGAAAAACATATTTAAGAAAGGGAGAAATGCTGAACAAGATGAGGAGGGGTGAGTGAGAAAAAAGCAGAGGGAACATCAAGGTCAGAGGAGGAACTGCTCTATGATAGAGCAGATATTCCCAAAGGGACTGTGGCCCACAGAGGACCCATGCCAGAACAGAAAATAGTGAGAAGGAAGTAACATCAAAGAGAACCTCTGCGTCCCAACCCCAATCCCAGCACCATTCATTGCTGCGCTGAAGGGACAGAGTGTGATCTGTGGCAATAACAGGGCAGGAGGAGAGGTTACTGGAGTAAAGCTGATCCTCAAAAAGGGGGAAGAAAGGCGTTTCTTTTTTGGTTTTGTTTCCTAATACCCAAATCAGTATATATATGAATTGGTAATAAACTTACTTCCCCAAGTCAAGGCCACTTTGTCTGGGACAAGAATTGGGAAGCAATCTCTTTGTCTTTGTTTTGACTTTGTCTGTCTTTATCTCTCACTCCTGCTCTTCCTCTTTCCTCCCCATCATTCAGGGTTCTGGGGAAGGAGGGAATGAGCAGCAGTGTGAGTGCTTGGCTGTCAGCCAGGACAACTCACAACAGTTAACTTTTCTAAAGATAAGGGTATTAAAATATGGGAAGAATGTGAAATCTATCAGTAATACCATCGTTTTCCATTTGGGTAGGTAAATATTATTTCTCATGTACTGACCAAATTGAATCAGTCATCTTAAACAGAGTATTTCAAGGGAGATATTGTGCGTCTTTGTTTTAGAAAGTCCCATGATTTTTATTACCTGGGTTTCTTTACATTATTTGCCTTTGGAGCTGTCTGATATCTCAGTTTATCATCAATAAAGAGATTCAGGAATTTATAATTTTCCATGTTAGTGACCACTTTTAGTTTTCAACAGAAAATCTGCTAATGGAAAGTTTAGTAAAAAGGATATTAGATATATTAGAGGTGGTAGCCCTGTGAGCCAATACAAGTCAGGAACTGCTGGGAAGGACAGATGAATTCAGATATGGACAGTAGATCTTAAAAAGGAGATGATCAACAATGAATTGATCACTGTTACTCAAAGGCCATTTCTCCGTTATTTCTCTTACGATTCAGGCATGCCTTCCCTCTCTTCCGTGTTCAGTTCAATATCTTTTTCCTTAGGTACTTTTTCTTCCATTCTCTCCTGAAACAAACCTCCTTTTAGTGATCTAGAATGCCAAACTCAAAGGACTAGCTCCAGTTTATACAGAGTGACCTGAATTCTCCATGTCCCAGTCAATTATCTAAATGGGAATGGAATTGCCTGAACATAGAAAAATAGCTTCTCCAGGGATGCTTGAACAAGAGCAATATGCAGACACAAATAATAAATTTATGCTTTCCACTGAGAAAAGGTTCATTTCTGTACTTCAGAACAAACAAAATTTTAGGTTCAGATTGTGTATCTTTCAGTGGCAGGAGTGCACGCGCAGATGAAACTAGTGCGACACTTATGTAAATATGGTTGCTATTACATTTTTAAGCTACTCATTTTAAAAACAAACAGATCTGACAAAGGGTTTCTCAAGAGAGGAGACAAAACTGAATTTTGAAATTTGATGAAAATGAAAGTTTTACTCACAATATTTTTTGGGGGGAAACTTTTACATCCGTGGATTTAGGTGGAGGGAAAAGAAGAAGGTGAACTCTGAATGAGGGAGAAGAATTAAGGGAAGCATATTGCTGGGGGGTCTTTTTCTCTCTTTCTATTTCACTGTGACTTACACTCCTGCCTTTGCAATCAAGCCATCCTGCATTGTGTGGAGCGCAAGGGAGGAGGTGCAGAGACCCAGGGTTTTCAGAAGGGACACCCTCACCAGCAGTCTGGAAGATACCTCTTCCCTACAAGGAAAAAGATATTGGGAAGGGTATTGCCTCCAGCTTCTTCTGAAGTTAGAAGTTTTAATGATGACAATACTTCTTAATGAAGTCAATGAACACTTGAAAGATAAACATATGTTTGAACAGCTTGCTACATTGGGGCTGAAGTGGGAATACATGTCTGTGTGAAGGCTCTACCATTACAAGAGAAGAAAAAAAAAGTGCAAATTGGAGTTACCAGTAGCCTTAATGACTTCTGTCTCAGTCAAGGGATTTAGCCAGCCAAAGCAGTTGATTTAGTTTAGGTATCTAAATCATAAAATATAATCTAGAAATAGACATCCACCTTCTGTTCAACCCTCAGAGCTCCTAAACTCCCAAGGAAACACCTTACCTGACTGCTTCTGCACGTGCTTAACGTTTGGCAGAGCTCACTGCGTACTTTTGCATATCACCAGTTTTAGCAGCTTGGGATGCCTAAATTTATCCTGTATTTGGAAATTCCTTTTCTTCATCTGTCTGCAGATGTCTTCATTGTTCTGCACCTTCCTTTTCTTCATCTGTCTGATGCACATCCCTATGTTTATTGATAGATAATGATCCTCACAAAACACTGTTGCAGCCACAGCCTATGTGTTTGTGTATGTGGAGGAGGCAAGGAGGAAGGGGAGAGCTTTCTCTTGCCCTACATAAACTGTTATGAAAGATACACAAAACTAACAAAACCCAAAAGAGAAAAAAGAGAACGTCATTGTAATCTTCCACCTCGTGAGAAAGTGAGCTTGGGTTGTGCTGTGGGCGCACCATGGTCTTGCACTGATTGAGAGCTGAGTAACTGCCCACAATGAGCCATGGCTGACGGATAGAATGATGCAAACAATGCATTTGATTGGCAGTCTGTGAAGAAATCTGGCTATAAAATGCCCAGTAATAGCAACTGGGGGGAACACTTTCAGGCAGATATCTGCCACAGTGCAGAAGCAGATACTTGGTGTTCCTTCCCCTCTATGACAGGCTCTACTCCCTGTTCTTGGCACTTGCCTTTGCAGCTGAACTTAGCTACTGCTGAATATAGACACACATTTCTCTCCATGTGTCACCTTGCTGATTGCCAGTTGCTGCACCACCAGATGCTATTTAAAAAAAAAAAAAAAAAAAAATTGGGTACCAGAGATTTTTCTTTCCCACCTGAGACCATTGTCTTTGAAGGTGATGATCTATTTTCTTAGCCATGGTCTCTAATTGCATGCTGTCTGACATGTCATCATCTGTTTTGCAATAGTATGTATTCTAGATTGAAAACAAATCATCCTGTGTATTTTAGTATGTTGGCTTACACCTATATTGTTGATCACTGCTCCAGAAATGTGTCCTTCTTCTATCTTATTTGATTACTTCAAGGTAACTTCAATTATGTCTGAATTCTTCAGAGACGTTTTGAGGGCAATATTTCTTAAATCTGTTTTGGGGTCATTATGCTTCAACACTTTTCTGTTTAGCAGCATCTCATTTTATTACTTGATCCAGACAAGTTATTTTTCTTTAATCTTCACTAAGCTGCGTTTGGCATCTGTTAGCTTGGCTACTTTGACAAACACAGAGCTGTAGTTCTGTGACAGTGGACCAGCACAGGCCCTCATGACAAACTGCTGTAGACCAATACAGAACATTTAAAGACTCGTGCTCTTAGATAATGACAACAGGTACATGTCAGCTCTTCAGAAGTCCTTTAGTTTTTAACACTGTGTGCACGTGTTTCAGCTGTGGAAGTCTCCAGCCTTTATCTGAATGCAGAGCCAGGAGGATCCCATTCTTCTGGATCTACACACTATACAAAAATATGACCTAACTTAGATAAAAACTCTTCTTTCATGTTTCATGTTGTCTGTTTCTGAATCTAATTTTTATTTTCTTCAGAATATTTAAAAATCCTCCTAATGACCATCTGTGGCCTGCTTATCCTCCTATATATTAGCTTCATGGTATGTTACTGTAAAAGTAATTTTCTCTTTAACAGGAATATTTCCTTTTCCTGTCTATTATGTGGTACCACTGCCTACAGGAAATACTGTAAATCTGTAAGTGTAGAAAGGAAGAGATATGCATAATATTTAAAGAATAAACAAAGTCTTTGCCCAGAAGAAGTTATAGCATAAGTTATATCAAACAGATACGTAGTACAAAATATTCATATTTATGCATAGCTCTTAGCTCCTTTATTCTCTAGTTAGTATAAAAATATCTGATTCAAATCTTTACACTTTTTTTGGTGATGATTTTACTACTGTAGTTGAATTACTCCTCCTTTGTAATGACACATGTGGAAACATGATCAGTCATAAGAATTTTAACAGTTGAATTTTGGTCATTAAGCAGCAGGAGTGAAAATAAGCAGAAGACAATCTATGAGCAAAGAATATAAGTAAACCAAAAAATCCAAAGATGCTATTTGAAATTTGAAAAATGTAAGCAGGATGCCTACATAACTGGTAATTAAGTGTTACTTGATCTTCTAATACTTTTTCAACTCGAAAATAAACTAAAAATATGTAATTTAATCTTGGATCTTATTATTAATAAAAATCAGTCAGTGTGGGGCTAGAAATAGGAATCAATGATAACTAAAGAACCAATTATATTAAAAGAAAAAAAAGAGACGTCTGCAAATGTTTTAATACTTTTATACTGTTATTAGAGATTCATTACTTCAGGGTACAAAATCTCAGAGCTAGATGGGATTATAAAGAAAACTCATCATGTAGGAAAAATAAATAAAGCCCAGAGGGAATTACTTGTTAGATTACCAAAGTCATGATTTCTTCATCAAGAAGAAGAAAAAAAACATTTTTGGTTTAAAATCGATCCAGATTCAGTAACAGAAAATCACTGAACAATCAGAACCAGAAAACAATTCAAGGGAAAAGTTAAACATAAAATATGGAGGTTATACAGAACATAAATAGAGAAGGTAACAGTATCCAATTGAAAAAGAGTCTGAACATGCCCATTCAGAGGACTGGAAAGAAGGAAAGAACAAAAGGAAACTCAGCAATGGAGCAGACCTTTACTACAGACAGAAGCTAAAATGTTAACATTGTTAAGCATTAACATTTCAAGACAGAAAGACATGTTCAACAGATATTTTTTCTTGCACTTTTAGTCATGTGAAGATGGAGAAATGTTTTCCCGTCCTCCATTAACTGAGGTAGGTTGAAATATGTACCAGCGATACACATGCTTAACTCATCACACCTGTGCAACTTGTACTAGTTATTGATACACAGCATAGTCCCTCCAAGACCAGCTGTATCTACCATTTGTTTTGTGCAACCCTTCCAGACCATGCAAAGTGATTGCCGCTAGCTGATCTCAGGAGCATCCTGAAGAAGACAACCTGTCATAGTCAAACCCTCAGAATAAATCTAAGGTCCAGTTTGCAGAGTCTGAACAGACTGAGCACTCACAGGACTGGCCAGATATAAAATTGAGGCAAAACAATAAAAAATGCATTATAGTGAAGTACAGTGACATAGTTAATGATAATCAACATGTGCTTTCTAAGGAATTAATGTATTCAAACAGTCCTGATTTCATGTTTTGCTGGGGTTACAAGCTTAAATTATAAAAATAATTAGTTGTACTAGAACTTCATTTAGTACAGCATTTTTATTAAAAAGTTATGATACACTAGGACTAGAACATGTAGTCAACTGAATAAATACAGGCTGTCTGAGGTGAAAACCAAGGACAGAAAGGAAGTCATACCACATAATCTATATGATGCAGTTATCTAGGTCAGACAAACTGTATTTTAACACAACTGAAGCATGATCATATAACTAAAAGGTAAAAATCCAGTTAATCCTTTTCTCATGGCCATCTCTATCCTAGGAAGAAGTAACCTTGAACAGATTTTGTGTCCGATTTGACAAGAGAGCAGTAATTCCCAGTCAATTCAGTAGCTAAATGGTGCTAATATGAACCTTGTGTAAATAAGGGAGGTTCAGAGTGAGATGATTTAATTCTGTATACAGAATTTTTCTAAAGTCAGACTGAAATACTTAATTCTGACTTTCAGGTTTTAAAAATATGCTGAAAAATCTCAGATAGTGCAGAAGAAATGAAAAAAAAAATCAAATTGTAGAGAAAATTACTTGTAATGAAATGCTGCAAAGGAACTGAGACATTAGTAGATCCGACACTAAATTCATATTCAGGGGAAGAAGGTGTTAAAGGTATTTCCTTATGGCTGGAAAATAAAACCACATAAATTCATACTGAAAAAAAAATATATTGCATGCTAAAGATTAAAAATGCTATAATACTTTACCAAATGCAACTGAAATTTTCTTCATTTGTCCCCTAAACACTATATGCTTTTTAATAAGATGACAAGTTTGACAAACTGGTTATTTTTTATGGACTGTCATGAATAAGTTGGATTCAGTAATGGATTTATTAAGGTCTTAAAAAGAACATCAAAACAGAATAAAAATTAAGGATGAAAGAGGGATAGAATCCTTCTTTTGGCATCCTCTTCTCATTGGTTAACCTGTCAGAGAAGGCAGACAGCATCTTCAGCAGGTTTCATGACACATTTCAAAATTTCATTATTTTTAGCATCAAAAAGCATGGGACAAACATGAAAAAATACATAACAAAAGGCAGATGTATTTCAGAGAAACAAATTTAGTCAAATTTTGGACAGACTGTCTAGATTTCCTTAGTTTGGAATAAAAACCTAAGAATTTATCAGAATTAAGTTTAGCAAAATAGACTCCTGAATCTATTTGCATTTTACTAGTATAAAAATAATCATAATGACTTACTGTTTTTCTGTATGAAAAAATCTACTTTTTGTCAGAGTAGGGACCAAGACAAGAGAGAAAAAAAATAATTTATCTAGTAATGAGGAAGAAACTTAAGTGAGAGTCTGTTCAAGATCAAGTAATGGGCAAACTCTAATACCTGAATTTCTTTGTCTGTTTTTCACCTAAAAAAAAAAAAAAAGTTGTGCTAAAAATGAGAGAACTGTTACTGACTCTACATAACATTTTTTCAGGAATAGCTTAATGGAAAGCTCTATTTCATCTGTCATCTCAAAATGTAGGTTTTGTTACCGTTCTGAATAGCTGACGTCTAATTTGTGTTTAGATGCAAATACAAAAGCATCTAAATGTTTTGGTAGGATGATATCAAATTACTGTGTTAAGCCAAAAAGTGTTGAAAAACAAAGCATTTTTAAATAACACTGAAACATTACAATTTACAATAAAATAGTGTACTTATGTATATAGTATAAAAATCATATGCATATGCTAATAAATACTATATAACAGAAGAATAATTTTACTATTTTTTCCTCTGAAAATGTCACTGTCACTGATGATGATACCACAAATACATTAGTTTCAATCTTTTATCTTCAGCATTTCATTTTGACTACATCTATTTTCATATTCATATTCTTACTTAATTGCAAACATCCAATCAAAATCCCTCCTACAAAATTTTGATAAAATAACTCCTTACCATCCTTGAAAGAAACTGAACAAGTAGAATAAATTTATAAAAAAATCTACAGAATGTGCTTTTGTAATTTCTTAAACATGGTAATTAATTAGTTGGTTTTTAGCTAGTTAGTTAGTTAAGCTAGTTAGCCAGCTAGTTCACAGAATCACAGAATCATTAATGTTGGAAAGGATCTTCAAGATCATCAAGTCCAACCATTAATCCAGCACCACCATGTCCCCTAAACCATGTCCTGAAGCACCACATCCACACGTTTTTTGAATACTTCCAGTAATGGTGACTCCACCACCTCCCTGGGCAGCCTGTTCCAATGTTTGAACACCATCTCTGTAAAGAAATTTTTCCTAATATCCAATCTAAACTTCCCTTGGTGCAACTTGAGGCCATTTCCTCTCGTTCTATTGTCAGTTACTTGGAAGAAGAGACCAACACCCACCTCACCACAGCCCCCTTTCAGGTAGTTATAGAGAGCGATAAGGTCTCCCCTCAGCTTCCTCTTCTCCAGACTGAACAACCCCAGTTCCCTCAGCCGCTCCTCATAAGACTTGTTCTCCAGGCCTCTCACCAGCTTCTCTGACCTTCTCTGGACACGCTCCAGCAACTCAATGTTCTTCCTGTAATGAGGGACCCAAAACTGAACATAGTTTTCGACATGCAGCCTCACCAGTGCCGAGTACAGGGGCACGATCACTTCCCTAGTCCTGCTGGCCACACTATTCCTGATACAGGCCAGGACGCTGTTGGCCTTCTTGGCCACCTGAGCACACAGCCGGCTCATGTTCAGCCGGCTGTCAACCAGCACCCCCAGATTCTTTTCCTCCAGGCAGCTCTCCAGCCACTCCTCCCCAAGCCTGTAGCGTTGCATGGGGTTGTTGTGGCC
>NW_010510695.1:114674-148054 GCF_000687285.1 Phaethon lepturus
ATACAGTTGACCTCTGCCCATCAATCCAGCCTGTCCAGATCCCTCTGCAGAGCCCTCCTACCCTCCAGCAGATCAACATTCCTGCCCAACTTGGTGTCATCTACAGACTTACTGAGGGAGCACTTGATCCCCTCATCCAGGTCATCGATAAAGATATTGAACAAGACCAGCCCCAAAACTGAGCCCTGGGGAATACCACTTGTGACCGGCTGCCAGAGGGATTTAACTCCATTCACCACGACTCTCTGGGCTCAACTGTCCACCCAGTTCCTTACCCAGTGAAGAGTGTACCCGTCTAAGCCACGAGCCGCCAGTTTCTCCAGGAGCATGTTGTGGGCGACAGTGTCAAAGGCCCTACTGAAGTCCAGGTAGACGACATCCACAGCCTTTCCCTCATCCATTAGGTGGGTCACCTGGTCATAGAAGGAGATCCGGTTGGTCAAGCAGGACCTGCCTTTCATGAACCCATGCTGGCTGGGCCTGATCCCTTATGCCTTGTGAGTGCCCTCAGGATGAACCTCTCCATAATCTTCCCGAGTACCAAGGTCAGGCTGACAGGTCTGTAGTTCCCCAGATCCTCCTTCTGGCCCTTCTTGTAGACGGGCATCACACTGGCAAGCCTCCAGTCCTCTGGGACCTCCCCTGTTAACCAGGACTGCTGATAAATGATGGAGGGTGGCTTGGCAAGCTCCTCCACCAGCTCCTTCAGTACTCTTGGATGGATCCCATCTGGCCCCATGGACTTGTGCGTGTCCAGGTGGCATAGCAGGTCCTTAACTGCTTCCTCCTGGATTATGGGGAGTTTATTCTGCTCTCCATCCCTGTCTTCCAGCTCAGGGATGGTGGCAGATTTCCTGCTTCTTAAGAATCCCAACAGTACTGTTTGATCTGACAACTAAGTTTTACATTACATAGTGACATAACACAGACTATCAAAGTAGTGTTTTCTCTAAAGCAAGATTTCCACCTATTAGAGGCCCTACAGTCTTAGAGCAAATTGATTGCACAACACTCACCATAAGAAGAGAAAGTAAACGACTTGCAACTTCATTCATCAGGGACATAAAAATGACAATTTCCTTACATCACCTTGGTGATGACAGAGAAGACACATCCTTTGCACTCATGTCAGTTGCAATTTCCTGTGAATTAAAAACAGTGAAAGAACTAAGTACTTTCATTTAAAGCAGGAAAGGCCATCTTTTTATTCCTTTCACATGAAGAGGAACTGTGAGCTCTCTTCTACAGCAGTAGTTCTTTTACTTTCAAGCACTGCACAACGTTTCCTCATGTGCAAAGTTATTTCCTTTTGAGGATGCCTTGGCTTTAATCTGTTCTCATGAGAAAACTCCCCACATGAATAGCATCCCTTGAATCTAATAATTTTCGCTGCCCTTCCCTGAAGTGTTAATGCTGCTGGTGTGTTCATTCATCTTTAGGTGATCGCATTTCTATTATGTGATGCATTCTGCAAGTCTGCAATATTAAAGTGGCTTTATTGCAACCACAAATAGACACAGGAGCTCATTGATCATTTCTCTCAGTTCTTTCTAGTTCAAATTACACTACATAAAACTGAAATAGGTTTATGAGCATTTCAATAGAAGATGGATAAATTTTGTGTTGTGAGTAAATGGTGGAAGACCCCTTAAAAGGCTGAAATGTATAAAATGTACATTTTTATAATCCCAAAGGAAGACATCATGATGTGATAACATAACATTTAAATGACTTGCTGGGAGGTAAAACACCTAAAATTCTACAAGAATTTGTCATTGGATCACAGCTGGTTTTATGCACCCTTCATGGTCCAACATGGAGTATGAAACTATTTTATTAATTTATTTTTAGCTGATAATACCAGCCTTCTGCTATACCCAGTAGAGAGTTGTTTTTTGTACAAAGGGAACAATCATAAAGATATATGGTAAACAATAAGCCATGCAAACTGCATTTGCAAGACTGCTTCCTTTATTGCTCCTGTGCTGATCATTTCAAAGAAGAACTGAGCAATTAAATTGTCCTCATCAGTTGACCTGGAACTATTCATGCACCATAGTAAGAGAAGAGGCATCTTTGACAAGTAATGCATTACTTCTTATTTTCCATTCCATACTATTCCATGTAAAATTTTACTGACTCTGTCCAAAAAAGTAGAAGAATATATGCAAAATTGAAAAGCTCTTAAGCCTTCATGCTTACAGAACAATGTAACTTCCAATCCAATGCTTGGAAGTTTTAAATTTTTGAAAGACAAATCTCTGATAACATCCAAGGGAAGCCATTACTTGCGGTTATAGGAGACCAATCTTCCTCAAGACAGATGGTCACACACCAAGGCTTTCTTCTGTATCCTGACTTTACCACTATATTATCATTCCATAAGAATAAATAAATGGTTAACTTTTTCATTAGTAAAATCTGATGCAGGACTAGAAATAGATTTTACAAAGAGATGTCACATTTACTTCCTTTATTTAACAAGCAATAAACTAAACAGAAAAAATAGGTACAATATGAGCATATCTGTTCCTTAATATGCACATAGAGACAAAATTATCAGAATTTTCTTTCAGCGGTTTTCTCCTGTGATTATTCTCTCCCTCATTTTCTGCCCATGAAAATAAAAATATAACTATTTCCCTCAGATGAAGACAAATCCCTTTGGGAACTGCTGTGACATTAGATTGACAAAGCCCAAGTGGGATCGGTACATTAACACTGTTAGATAAAGAAAACTTTATTAATTATGTTACAAAAACAATGAGTAAAAACCCTGCTTATGAAACCCTGACCACATCTGGGATGTCAACATTTGCTTCAGTTTGCTGAATAACCTACAGAAAACAGAGTGAGTCTGACTAACAGTTTAAGTTAAATGGTAGAGTTATTTGAGCTATATTTTGGCCGGCAGAGCTCTGCATCAATCATTATTCTCTTCACATCTGTTGCTGTTCTCAGCAGTGAGACCCAATGACCCAGCAGGCTCCCTCCTTCAGATGTCTGGAAAATTAGCCATTATTTCAGAACTTGCCCTTTAAATTTACAATGAGCAGACTTTATCCTACCACTAAGCCCACTGATCTAAAAAGATAGTTTTATGGTGTTGGAGAACACAAAAGTGCCAAAAGAATCCTGTAATATTTGAGATCTACCTCTCAGGTTAGTTAGGATGTGAGATACTTAGTAGTCAGCTCTAGTTTCTTACAGAAATTCCTGAGAGACTGGCTTAACTGCCACTGATTTGGAGTCTTTTTCCTTTTTTCTGGTACCTTTGTGTTGGAATTTTGACAGCAAAATGTATCCTCCAAGCCAGTTCATCCACAGCAGTTATTACTCAACTGGATTCACAGAGTGAGTAACAGTCCCTCATAGCATCATTTTTCATCCTTTGAACTCCCTTTCTCCCTTTGACTCGTCATTCCAAACGGGGGACCACAACTTCCTGTTAGAAAACAGCTGTAAAACGTGATGAGCTTCTCCATCCAGCTCACAAAGGGAGTAAAATGAATCTTTTCACTAATGGCAGCAGGGAGGATTCACTTCTCTGTTTTGTTAGGCTAAACTAACCAGCTCTGCCTCTCAGCTCCCACTGACTCTGGCTGACTCTGGCTGACTCTGGATGGGCTTTGGTGTAACAGAGAACAGAATTTGACCTGGAGACATTTACATGCCAGAGATCAGGAATGATTGAAAATCTGCAGCTGAGGCTCAAGTATTAGAAAATACATATTGAATTTCTGTATGCCTGCTCCTGCTACTTAATCCCAGCAATAACCATGGTGACTGTTGCAGAATAATGCCCACAGAGGTCAAATGCAATAAAGTGTGTGCATCAGAAAACAATGACTAATTTAACTCTTCTCAAGCTGCTTTTTGCACTTTCCCATAATTTAAGAATCAATATACAGGTATTTTTATAATGTAGCATATTATGTCTGTAGGTAGTACACAAAATAGTTTGAAGTACTCTATGTAAACCAAATATTGTGTTTTACGATATGATAAATCTCAGTGTCAAATATCCAGCCTGCATTATACTTACTCTATCATTATATAGAATGCATTACCAGCTAAAGAGCTTTGGTACTGTTTAACAGCCAATAAAATTATTTACCAATGTCTTCTGTCCCATTAATCCAAGCAATTCATATTCATTTCAGATTTCTCTATACAAAGCAGCGGTGTCTGCCTTTCTAAAGGGTTTAAGCCTATGCGCAATAAAATGGTATTATGTTTCACTCTGAAAAGTCGTGCTATCTAGGGGATTATGGAAGTACTGCAAGTAGCATCAGTCACCAAATAAACTCCAAAGGGGAAGAGGAGGTTTTGTCCTTTTTTTTCCTGTATGAAATACAAAGTAAAAAAAGAATCCTTCAATTCCTTCTCTCCCCCAACTTTGTCTTTCACAAGCTCTAATCCTCTCTTGGGTTTTCTCCAAAGGTTTTATGGGCCACTGTATGAAACATGCTGTCATACTGATCACTGCAAGATGACACTTTAAAAATATAAATCCAGAGAGAGCATGATAACCTTCATTGTCAAATGGAAGGCAAAAAGGTGGCAAATGCACTCAAGTGAGTTTTTTAAAGCTAAGTAAGAAGGTGACAGAAAGACTGAAGAGCTTGTCGGTCTGGGCTATGTCTGGTGGTTGAAAGGAGTAAAAGAAGTCTAACGCAATTCTTTTCAGAATTTAAAATATTGCAGATGATGATGACATTGTATCTAAAGGAAATCTTCAGTGAAGAACTTCCTTTATTTAACAAGCAATAAACTAAGAAGAATGAATTAAAACCAGTATAGGCTATTACTTGTCATCACCACCCTCAATCTGCAGTCTGACTTAGAGCTGAAAACATCAGGCTTTTCAGGATTCCTTTTAATGTGGGAAGCAACACAAAACTATGTTAACATTCTTGGATAACAGCGGGGGAAGCCCAGAGAGCAAACCAAACAAAAGGATCATCTTTTCCGTTAGAGTATATTGGCCTGAAGCAAAAGTCACATTGCTGCAAGACTGTCACGAATGAGTAATTTAGACCACTTAAAGAATCACCACCAAAGATATCAGAAAGCAAATTATTTTAATATAAATTTGTAAAAGGGTGCAACTTAAGAGAATTCAATGGCAAGGTCCACTCTATTACTTATTCAACATGAAAAGGTATACAAAGAAAAAACAAATTACAATTAGATTGGAATGAACAAGGTACCTGTTAAATATCCCCCTCGAATTCAGTCGAATACTCGCATTGAATGCTTTGCATTGCTCAATGGGTGATCAGCCAAGCCTCCGAGTTGATCACGAACTTGAGGGTTCACGGGCTCTGAGAGGTGTCCCAATTTGAGAGAGGTGCTGGTCGCAGCCTGCTGCTGTCCAGGAGAGCTCAGAATCACAGAATCACAGAATCACTAAGGTTAGAAAGGACCTTCAAGATCATCAAAGGGTCTCACTTGGGACCACTATTTATAGGACTGGGAGATGATTGACTTTAGGCATCAGTAAATTTCCACCCTTGTCACAAATTATTTGTTGGTAATTGCTAGAATTCTCGAAATCCCAGTGACAACTGGTACTGATCCACCCAAGTCACGATTAGATAAGATATGTTCCAAGGCTGTCTGGGAATGATGAGTTACATCCACAACTGAATTCCTGGAACGGTCAGTACCATTCGCTATCTTAGCTATGGAAGAGTGCTTGGTATGGTCAAGGGGTTCTTAACTGCCAAAGTCTCTGCTCCAAGGCCAAGGCTTATCGAGCAGGGAGGAGGGCGGGAAGAAATGCACCACCACAAAGACAAAGAGAATCAGCCTATGACCATCACAGCAGTGTTTATATAAACTGGAAAAATGAATGTTAAAATAAAAGTAATGGAAAGTATACACCACTTTATGAAACTAATCAATTTACTTAATTTTCATTGAAGTTTCCTTTGCTTCCCTTCTTCTCTTTCCTGATTTAGACCCTCTAGGCGAGTAATATATAATATTTAATGGGATCTGTGTTAATGCTAATTGTTTTCAAAGCAACTGTGATCTTTAAACTGATTTGATTCCTATTGCCTGCTTTATTAGTTTAATATGAGTTAATTCTCCTTTTGGGTGTTTTTCTTAAACTATATAATCCTCAGATGAATGAAGTAATGTCTTTTGAAGTTGAAAATCTAGCCCCAAGAGAATGAGGGAACTAATTTTTAATCAGTGGCTTTATAGGTGATTTTTTTCTCAGCTTTAGTCATAACGGTGGATGTATAAGAGAGTAGTTCTTTCTCAGTATGGCATTTCAGTGGTAAACTCCAAAGGAAAAAAAAAAAGTACAGGTACAAGAGATGGCGTTAAGCAGTTTCCGTTCACCTACTGATGAGCCTTCTTTTATCTGAGGTAACCTTTTCCAAGGCTGGATGCAGCTGTCCAGGCAGCAGGCAGCTGCTTCCCTATTGGGTGATTAACAGCGTACTCAGGGAAAGGGGAAGAACCACCCCACATCACAATCCCTGAAAAATCCACCTCAGCTCTTCCATATATTTATTTACAATGACAACCTTTTGTCCAATTTTCAGACAACTATGATTTTCTATTTGGTGGCCACATTTGACTACCCCATTTTGCATTTGTAAAGACAAACATGGGAAAATGTATTCCAGTAACAGGTACATATTTTGCTCCTTTTTTTTTTTTTTTCTGAACAGGTAATTAACTCTGACAAGAGCCTGTCAGAGTAATGGATGATCCTACTCAAACTTCCTCCAGTCCCACAGCCTGAACCAAACCAATGAGCCTTGGTAATGACTACAGAAATAAATGAAAAACCCATCAATAGACAGAAATCTTCTGACCTTCTCTAAAACATGAGTCCCCATGCAGTCAATGGGTTTATCACATACCCGTCACTTTGTATCATTGGATGGACCTCACACTCTAGATACACCAAAATAAAACAACCTCTGAGGATGGAAATGTTTTTGCCAATGCCAACTATTTAGTTAAATGCAAGACTTAAAATATAATGGCTGTTAAAATAAAAAAAAAAAAGTAATACCTGAGTTTTTAGTAGTCTTTTCTGGCTTTAAACTTTAAGCAAGGATGAAATTGTAGAAAACTTCAGACTAAGCAAAAAGCAAATCCCATTTGACTCAAGTGTTGCTCATCTATGATCAAAAGTATATTTTGGAAACAAATTCCAGGGGATTAGAAGTCTGAACTGAATTTATGTTATAAAACCTGTGCTTTAACTGGAGGTCTGCTTTTCTGGTTTGATTATCAGCATTGTAAATGTATGCAGAAAGCATCAGCTTTACTCTCTTCTTCTGCTCTCCCAGAAGGTTTTCTAATTTTGTTCAAAGGCTGGAATAGGGAGAAAAAGAGGCATTTTAAGACACTCTTAAAAGCAAAAGTAGAATTTAAATAGCAATTCTCAAAATTGTTTTCTTATATTTTTAAATAGAACTAAATTACAGCTATAATGGAAATTATATCTTTAAAAATAATCATTCAGGGTATTAGAGTGTATCAGCTTTAAATAAAATCTACATGAATCAAGCTTCCGACAATTTCTTCCACCTCCATAAACCAAATTAGTTGTGTCCCACTGTAGGGCAAGCATTTGAAATTAAGCTTAATTCTCTGTTTTCCAGTTTCTCTGTTCTTTATGAGACACAACCAGAAACAACAGAGGAGATGACATCTCATAATCTGTAAAGCTGCAGGAGTAGATAGCTTTTCTTAGAATAACTGATTTAGCATTGCATTTATGAATTAGTACTTCTGCTGCCTAGCAATACATCTCCACCCAATTCAGTTCTGTTCACCAAAAATGTTAGACATCAAGCAAGTAACATATGAAAGCAGACCTTTTTCAGGTTAGAAACTACTTCAACATAAGCCATATTACACAGGATGGAAATGATCCTAAATGTCTCTTCATGGATGATGTGTGAGAAACAGAATAATGGTTGATATCAGTGCTTTCAAATCTCCCAGCTCAGCTAAGAAATTATCTGAGAACACAGTGACTGACAAACTTGCAGCAGTAAACTTTTCACAGACTGAATACACAGTAAACAGTTTAAGGGATAAGAGGATTTAAACAACCAAATCCTATTGTTTCAAAAAGAAACCTTTAAGTACCTTATTAATTTTAATTTTATAGCTCTAGCAGATGTTGTATTTTCACAGTTTAGCTCATCACTAAGGTACTAGCATCACTAAAGTGTTATAAAAACAACTATTTTTTTTTTAATTCCAAAACAGTGTAGTTGCCAAAACTTAAGCAGATCTCTTTTATACATATAATTTTCTTGTAACTTTGCAGCACTACAGGGATCACAGTAGCGGCCTTGAAACTAAGCCTCTACTTTTCAATGTCTATTTTGTGGTTGCTCATTCTGCCTGATCACTTTTGAAACATCTTCAGATTTTGACAAGGAGGTCAGGGAAGAAACGGTGTATTCTTTACCTTGTAAAATCCACCCAGATTTTTACAACCATCAGAACTGTCATTTAAAGTCCTTGTTTAGTGTGGTTAGATAGAAATGCTGCTAAAATTACTCTTTGCTCAGTAAAAACTGAGCATGCTTTTGAGAACTCACTTCTGCATGGCATGTGAGTTTCTAGAAAAGACACAGACAAGCTAAATTCGTATTTAGCAATTGTCATCTAACCGTTTCCTAACTCATTTTGGACTAGGGAAAATGAAGTAAACAAGATGACCATGTATTCAATATTGTATTAACATTAATAATGTGTGCTTTGTGACATTTTTGTGCATCAGAGGTTTATACTATAGCAAAAAATCCCATATAATCTGTGATTAGAACCCAGATGTCTGACATGATGGGCAAAGGTTGCCTTCTGTTAACTGCACTGCCCCTAAGAAAGCATCTCTGAAAGGTAATGCAATCGGTTGCCTGACCTGTGATCTGTATGCATATGCAATCCACTGTTTCCATGTATTAGGATTAGCAGCTGGTACACTGTGGGTAACAGCTTACAGCAAACTCCAATACTTAGTTCTCTAAAAGTAAAGTACTAGAAGTTTGGGGAACTTTTATGCACTGAAGAATAATGATCCGAGCTTCAGATTTTATTGATGAGGGCATTATAATGGATATAACGGACAAAATGATTGTGTAACTGTAAACTTCATGACTGGCAAACAAACTCATGAAGGGCAAAATTATTGTTGATGGAACAATCTTTAGCTTGCTGTTTCTTTAATTTCGATAGGTTTGAAACCCGCTTGGTTTGACAAATCAAATTGCTACTTTGTTTTGATAGCATGCCTTTACATGTATTCATATGCCTTCTATATATTCATAAAATACATTCATAAGCACTAACTCCCCCATCACCTTTCCAACTGATAATGGTGACCATCTTCCTAGTCAAGGGATAGTCAGCTCTTATGGAGGATAATGTAAGAAAATACAAATAGCTTGTTATGCAGATAACATGAGAATTATTTTAGAGTTCTGTATTTACAAAATGTTTTCATAAGTACTTAGAGATGGTTTCTGAAATGAAATAGTTGCTGTTGTAAGCATTGCTATTCTGATAGACACTTTGCAAGAAACTGAGGAATTTACAGGTTGACATTTACCAGTTTAGGTTGTATAGAAGAAATAAATTTGAAAATCACTAAATGATATATAGAACTGTCTATTGCTATTGTCATTCTGGTTCACTCATACAGAAGGCATTTGTGTTTGCAGACCAGACAGTACATTTTCAGCATTTTTAATCTTCCACATATTTGATTGTGAATTGATCCTGGCTGGCTGATCAGTTGTGACAGAATTAACTTAGGTGAACTGGTGGAGTCAGAAACAGAATGGAATAAAGAACAATCAAAGCTTGAGAGAGGAAAAGAGGTGCTCCTAAATATTCTCAAGTATCTTGAAGTTTTTTGCCACAAAAAAAAAAAAAAAAAAAAAAAATCTCTATTTTAAAGTTCAGAAGAAGAAAGCTTTTGGGTCACCAGAAGTTATTGCTGGAAAAATTGAATTACAGATTAAGAAAAAAATTGAAGTCTGATGACTTCACAGCCCTAAGGAGAGTGGGAAATGCCTGGAAGGATTTACCCAACACATTCCACATAAATCCAATGGAATAAAAAATCTTTAGTGACATTATGGAAAGAAGATTTGGGCTAAGAGACAAGCTGATGTGTAGATGAAAACTGAGAAGGACTTTTAAAAACTGTTTATCTTTAATGTAAGCAAAATAGAGACCTTCCAGTTGTTTCAGAATTTATTGTTGAAAATCTCTGATTCAGTTCAGGAGATAAAAGGAAAAGGAGAATTATAAGAAAAAAAGCCAAATGTATTCTGTAATTATGGAATTTGACATTAGAAAACAATTGTGTTAGTTATTCTGGAAATTAAATTATTTTCCTTAAGTGAGATTTGCTGGCTTCATCTTCATCCACTTTCCAGAACTGATAAGTCAGTATTTCAAACATTGCAATACTTCACAGAACTCAGAAGAGTTGTCATTTTTAAAAAAGTTCTATTTTTCCTTTCTTACACATGAGAAATTAAAGTACAGTGGGGTAAGGTTCAGATACTCAAAAATATTCAGACAATTTCTAGTAATGTCACTTACAATTCTTACCAACCCTTCCTCAAGTGCAGAGAAGACATTTGCAAACAGTATGGAACTCAATGATTATTTTCTGTGGCCATGTAGACAGCTCCTCCCTTACACACAGAACATATTCATGTCTAGACTTTCCATCTAAATAAAATAAGAAGTGTATCAAGGAAACTAAACTAATGCAGTGAATCAGTAAAGGTTCCGTTTCTTCACAGAATCTCAGCTATAGTCTCAAGTTTGTTCTCAGTCCCACGGTTTATTAAGTATATATTTATATATTTCTACATACCAGTTCCAAGTGACTAATTCCTGCAGAAATGTCTATGGGCAGGACTGTGAGATAGCTACTGGATGGAAATGTTCTCTCTAAGATTTCCTTTCCTTTTTCTGTCGTGGAAAGTTTTGCATGCAATAATGAACTCTTTCACAATCACTACACGTCACCATGGGATCAGTAGGAGGTCTTTGCCTCCATACTGCCTTCTGGAGTGCAGCACCTCTTGCTCCTCTCCCCTACACTCATTTAGTAGCCTACCTTCTTGGGAGGAATTAACTTACTTTTATTAAGATAGAATTGTTGTTAACATCTTGCACCTTATACATTATGACACGTTTAGTTGAACTCTTCTAAAATTTGATTAACCTACTGCTTCAGAATTTCTGGTAAAAATATTCCTTTTCAAAATCCTTTGTAAAAAATGCTTTACTGCTGATTTCCTACCAATTCGTGTTCACTGTGTGGCATGAAGGATTCTGCTGTATGCCTTAGAGACCATACTTTACTGGATAACAAAATTACAGAACACAAACAAGTCTCTCATGGGAACCTGTGTATACAATAATAGTGGACTTTTTTCCTCCCCCACTAAGATATTATAGTCTCCAATAATACCACGACCAGAGATGTATTAAGGAAAAAAAAACAGTGCAACTAGAGTCAGTAAGTTTTAAGTTTTTTAGTAAGGTGGCTAGACCAATAAGCAGAAAAGCAGTATGAGTTAGGGAACACTAAAATTATTAGCCTGGGGGCAAGGAATTGAAACAGAGAATGTTAAATAGAACCACAATATTTCCATGGCTTAGAAAATGGACCTGGAATATTTTGTAGCTAAATTTTTGAGCTGCATGTGTGGTTGGAGAAATCAGGACTGAAATTAATTCAAAATATTTGGCTTGTGTTTTTTTTAATCCAAACTGCATTGTTCAGTACTGCACATCTAGGGCACTAATGATGGGAGCAGTTAAACCAGGCTTCAGCATTCTCAGCTTTGCTGCTGAAATGCTGTATAAATCTTAGAAGTTACTAACTCCATCATCCATCTCTTTCTTGAGACCCCCAAAATAATCAGTCTCATTTATGTCACTAGTGAAAATATTTACAATTATAGAGAGTTTGTTCAAGATGTCCTGTTACACCAACTGATTTTACTGTTTGTTTGCCAGGAACAAACAGTACAGAGAACTGAATGCTCAGTGCATGAACAGTCTTTGGAGTTTAGTGTAGATATAATCAAAAGATAAAAGCTGCTGCTTTGCTAAAAGTGAATGTCTGTAACAGTGGCTCATTTGTTTCATGATAAAGTCATTCTGAACAGTAAAGCTCTGAAAAAATCCTGTACTCTGACAAATTTCAATTAGGTTAATTACATTCTGCTTCCCTAAATACCCCCTGTAGTTTAAGATGGAGACAGCTTTCTTAATTTCCTTTCCTAGCATGTTGTATAGAGTTGCTGTGTTTTGGTAAATAGCTGCTACATTCCACCCAACATGTGGCTCATCTAATCCCTTCTTCTTCAGTAGCTGCACAGTGTGAATTTTGCCTTATTACACTGGGAAACCATCTGTTTATAGGCGAGAGGAAGGGACAGATTCCCTTGGTGCTTTACATTTCCAAACTCATGTAAAAGTGTTTAAGTGAAAGTAAGGATCTAGCCCTGAAGCCTTTTTCCTGGAATAACTGAGCTGAAGCGAATAACTCTCTGTGTGTGTGGTGGTGGTGGTGAACGAGTAACACAAGATCAGTCAAAAATGTTGACATGTGTTTTCTTCAGTTTTATCTTTCTTTCAGATGCCTTTCTCTGTCTTTTGATAGCAAAGGGGAGTTAATCTTGCTGGTGGTTACAGAAAGTGCAGTCACATTTCTCAGTTCTTCAGATCTCAGCCATATAACTTGACTTAGGCCTGACATCTCTCTAACTCTACTTTTTTTTCATATATCAGTGTGTGACAAGAACTTGATCTTAACATAGAGTATATGTGCACCAATTCACTAAAAACAGCTGCAAAATCCTGTTTCAAGTCTGCTGTGTTAGCTAAGCCACGTGTGTGTTGTGGCAATCCCCGCACACTGTATATGCACAGTTCCTTCCTTCTCTACCAGCACCTTTCGTAGATGGTATGATACCATTAGGATCGAGGCTAAAGATACTTTGAAATAAATTGGGACTCTACATCATTATTCACACCAAAAGTTGACATGCTTTGTAACAAGATTGACTCAGGGGCTCAACCAGCAGTTTCTGGTCTTGATCCTGAATGCTAAGTGAAAAAGTCCTTTTTACTCAAACGTAATCCTAAGAGCATTTTACTTGGTGGACTTAAAGGTCTTTAAAGCATTAAAACCCCCTGAAAAATCTGCTCTACTCCCTCAATCCACTCTATTTTGAATTTAGAGATTATATAGCATTTTATGTTCTACTAGGTTCTTTTAATATGTAAATAACGATTATAACAAAAAATAGTACCTCAAGTAAACTTTGATATTTCTTTTTATAATTAGAAAATGTGGGTAGAAAACATAGTCTGAGGTATTTCATTAATACTTGATAGATAATAAGAAAGTTGTCTTTGTGGCTAGGCTGAAATTTCCAAATAATTTTAGTAACTCAAAAAAACATCAGCAAATCAGGCAATATAAAGGCAGTGTTCAGATTCTGATATAAGGAGTGTATCCAAACTTTTACCTGGCCACAAACAGTAATATGATTTGACGTCTTCTGTAATGTAAACATCATTGCATCTTATCAAACTTCCAAAAAGAACACTGCAAATGTTTGATTTGGATTCAGGAGGCTGGAATACAGCTGGTTCAGATTCCAGGTCAGACAGTTTGCATTGCTTTTAAAATACTAGGGGACAGCTACACACCCATATGTACAAAGATTAATGTCTCAATTCTTTTTTCTTTTTTTTCACACTTAGAATATACATGGATAATCAAATATCTGTACAGTATCTGTGTTTCCTTTGCATTACAGAACATGACCACATCTAGCAACTTCCCTAGTACCAAACCTTGCTGATTGTTAACACAACTAAGCTTGTTGAATTGGATTGTTGCATTTTGAGATCACTGAGAGTGAGAAAAGGATCAGGCACATGCACTACAGATCTGAAACTTCCAGTAAATGGAAATATTTCTGTGCAGGTAAGTCCATATATTCCAGACATCAAATAAGAAAACTTTACAAGTGTCTCCTTGATCTGAATTCTATCAGGAACTAGAATTTGCATTTTACCTGTTAAACAAAAAAACCCCAACGATGTTATTTGAAGCATTGTTATGAATAGTGACAATGTATTTATTGTAACCATTATGTCATATTGCATTTGAAACTTGAAATTTATCCATTAGCTTAATAATTGAGAATGTGTCAAGAGATCTTCTAGAGCAACAGACACGATTAGCTGTCCTAGTATGAGTGCTGGGTGGGAATTAAACCTATAGTTTAATTAAATTAAACCACTGGCTGCTGCTTATCCTGTTAATGCACAAACTGTTCTACTTTTTCTTGGCTTCTTAATCTCATTGTACAAAAGAATGTACCTAACCAGAAGTATTTGCCCTGTTAGCTAAGAATCTTGTCAAGAGTACAATAAAATTATGAGTGGAAAGAGAAAATTAGTTTTTTTAAAGAAAGAGAAAGTGGTAAAAAAAGGATTACAATTTCTCATTCCATTTATCTTTTTCTTCTCCAAAACAAAGCTATTAACTTAAAATCAATCATTCTTAGCAGTAGACACAGGAAATTATTTTGAACCTTTTTAACATAGGCAAAAAGTTATGAGTTTTTTCATATAATTATCACACTCTTGTCTTTCAGTGACAAGAGTGAAAAGGACTGAATCCTGTTTAGCATGTCTTGGTTCCAAACTACTCCTCTATGAATAATAATGAAAGAAGAACAAACAACTACCAAGATGACATAAATTTCCTTAATTTTTCTACTGTGGCAATTCACAACTGAGAAGTCTAAGGAAAATAGTACATCGAGAAAAATAGGGGGGAAAAGTGTTTAGCAATCCCTCCTTTATTTTACACATTACAGTTATCATGCTATATTTTTATATTGATTTTTACTGTTCTCCTATAAAAGTATGTTCATCCACTGACCTGGGCACTCTCAGCATAATTAAATATATACTAAGTAACATTTCTGTCAGTTATCCCTGTGTTCAAACCAACTCACTCCTCAGCAGTGTAAATACAACAAAGAAGTTAGTTAACCTCCTGAAAAAAATCCACTTGAGGATCCTAAACCAACATCCTGCGGGGCTGGCTGACACCCATCTCTCTATGATCTTTATGAAAGCGGAGGATGGGTTCTGAGGAAAATGTAGGGTGGGAAAGGTGTGTTACTGAGGGCTAACTGGCTTGGATTATTGCACACTGCCAAATTAAAGCCTGGCACAACTGATAATCTTTTAGGCATTGGCCCATGGAAACTGAGAGACAACTTGGATGCCATCCGAAAGACCAGAGAAATATCATCGCCTAAAACCTTTCTACTAACTATTTTCAGTGAAATGAGTAGGCACAAGCTTAAGAGGAAATAAGCAGGACTGAAACACTATCCCCAGCATTACCAAATGTTTCTTTCAAATGAAAAGGCATTTTTTACACTGAAAGCAAACAAAAGCTAGTCTTATTTACTCCATGACTGGCTGAGAGTAAGGCCATATTAATGGTTAATGAAAATACTTCTCTCCTTCTCCTTCTTTAAAATTTCTTTTCAGACTTCCTCATAATTGCCATCAGCTTCATAAAGGAAATCATATTGTTATATTGATTAAGAGTGGCCGCATTTTCCAATTATTTCTATAATGAGTTTAGTGGCAATGACCCAGAAAATGGACAAAGACCTCACTTCAGATTAATTTTAATTTGATGTAAATTGTTATTTTTTCCCTTCTCAACAGCAAATGATGATGATAGATCCCCACTGTTAATTAATCAAAACTTCTCAAAATAGAGTTCACCAGGTGGAAATAATTAGCAGTTAATTGTCTCCTGTTTATTACTCTTCAGAGATGTAAACAACATTCTGGATCCATTTGACAGTATTTACTAAAAGTCCTTTAATAAATAAATTAGAGGCACAAATGTTGCTGTTATGGTACAAATGTTTGTGGTTCTGCATTCATTTTATGATAAAATTCAATTGACAAAGAATCAGCAACTTTCCCTCTAGAAAAACAGCATTTCAGCAGGTGCAAACACTTGCCTTTTGTTTCATCTGCAAGATTTCTTTTTGCTTATTTTTTCTTGACTGAATAATTGAGTGGCAGAAAAAGATGAACAGAGAGTATTTTAATGTGAAACCACACAAAAGCATGAGATTTTTGTCTCATTTGCACTTCGATGGCTACTCAAATTTTGTGTTTCAGGAAAAAAACATTCTTTGCTCAGGCAGAGTAGAAACTTAAGCAATATATGCATCAATATCTTGATGATAATGGTGATAGTGGTGATCACTATTTTTTAGACTTAGTGGCTACATATCCTTACATGCCCAAATCCTGTTATGAATTTACATGCACAAATTAGGCACTTTGCCCAATTCAGAGAAAATTTTAGAAACCAGTTTGCTATTATATTTACAGTAAAATAGATTAACCAACAGATTAACAAATGAGGTTGTTTATGAGCTCTCTTTTCAAAAGAAAGGAGAGCAATTAATAAAAAAATTACAGTCACATTAAGTTAATCAGCAGTCATCAATCTGCAGGTTATTCTTAAAAGAGTGTCATTCTAAAGCCACTGAAATTAGACTTTTTCCCCTTAGAGCTTGATTTGATCCTCAGGTGAAAGTTTACTCACCTGGTTTACTGCTCATGGTTTCTGATCAGGCTAGAGCCAAGATTCAGGTTAAAAATCTCTTCACTAGAACAGCAGGCTTTATCCAAGGACTCCTTTCTTAATCTCTGGACTGTTTTCCATAGCAATAGGAATTGATTCCTTGCCATTTCCACCATGTTACCATTTCACAGAGAGTATTTCTTTTTTTTCCAGTTTGGCTGACAAACATCGATTTAAAAAATATGAGTGAGAAAACTCACAAAGAATTAAAATTCAGTACTTTTGTCAGCAAATATTATGGATCTGTCTGCTTCATTTTTGCTCTTGCCAATATGGTAAGTATACCCAAATAATTGTGATCAACAATGGTTTTAGTATTTTTAAAACCACAACAGCTTCTATGAATTTTATAATAAAAAAGAAAATCAGTATTTACATGTGTGTATGTACAACTTAGAGCAGAAACTTTCAGTGCTGCAAATTGTCTCATATCCTTGCCCTGTAGAGCAAGCAATGAATATAATCAGAAAAATATGATGAAACTTTAAAACATTTCTTAATTTTCATTTTAAAACTATCATATTTAGTTCCAGACAACTTTATTTTTTTCTGCAAGACCTGATCTTGCAGTCAAATAACTGTCTGGTGCTGGCATCATTTTCTTTCAGAAGTCTGCATTGTGGAGTTGTTAGATAAGGTTCATTGATTTTTTTTTTTTTCAGTGTGAAGATTTAATATTTGATTTAATTTCTACCTATAAAGAAAATGCTGCATTTCTTGAAAAAAACGCCCATGGTTGTGCTTAATTTAATCAAATGTTACAGTAAAAGGATACAAAAGGATAAACTTCACCTACCACTTAAAGGACTTAACTGTCATCTGGTGATAAGCTAGTATCAGGGCAAGGTCAGGACTCTGTAAGAGGGAGATTTACACTGCTCGGTCCCTCTGGATCAAGGTGGTCAGCTTCTTTCAACTGCAAGATTAAACTAGCAAATTAAAAACACTAAGACCTACCCTAGACATATTCTTTTGTACAGTATTTCTGGTTTACTGTTCAGATTTGAGTTTTCTCACCATTTTGACTGTAAGAACAAAACTCCACTGAAATTTTCCTGTCATTAATTATTTTGAAAAGACCTTTGGAAAAAAATCTCTTTAATAAAGAATATATTTGTCTACTAAAAAATGCATAATTCTTCCATCTGACTGGGTAACATTCTTGAAATAAATCAATCTCAATTCTGTAATTTTTTTTTAATCTATTGTGATATTTTGTAGGTTATTTTTGTCTTTAAGAATTCAAAAAAGGCCATTTAGCACCATTTTCACTAGAATTTCTCTTTATGACTTTAAAATATCTTGACTGTGATCATATATTTGTACTATATGTAGTTACCAGACTGTTTTCTTAATGCTGTGTGTCAAACAGCAGGGAGTAACAGATGGTTATTATGTTTTTATACCTGTGTATGTTTATATACACACACCTACAAACTCACACATACATGCATGTGCACACATATATACATACACACACACACATACAACCCAGTGGATTGATATAATGGCTGTAATTTTATATGTAAGTTTATGCTCAGAATTTATAACATCACTTCCCTCTACTGAAATCAGAGTTTGAAGCTGACATGGTGGTACATTTTATTTGTCAGTCTAAATTTAGCATAGATAATACTAAAATATATACCAAAAACTGTTTTAAGAAGCACTACTGACATCTAAATGATACAGGCATATATAATTCCTTGCATGGCATTCCGTAGGAGAATTTAATAATATGCTTACTCCAGTTTTATTATTTTCTCCTTGATTTTTCTTTCTCTTTTTTTTTATGCTTTCATCATTCTCAGCCAGAAAGTAGAAACAAAAACCCATGTGGATTTGAAAGCTTTGCTTTTTGGATTAAACAGAAACATGTAATATTCGGAGAGTTTTTTTCAGCTTTGGAATTGGAGACCTTGAAATTGGAACTGATTTTGCACTTTCCTATAATAATATTTTTATGAGTCAAATTGGAAGAGCAGTACTCAATGGGAGAAGAGGGAAAAACGGAGCTGGCTGCTGCTACAGGGATATTTATGGGGAGTTTGATGTTTTGCTTGGAGAATAAAGGAGAGCTTTTACTGCAAATACCTACATAAAGGTCTTTTTGTTCTGCAGAGCACATTCTTTTGACCCTCCTCCTTGCCTGAATTTCCCCCTCCCCTTCTACTAAACAGGAAAAAAGAGGCTTAATTTTTTTAGGGATACAGTTGACCAGTTTTAAACATTGGCATTGTCTTTGGCCAAAAGGAAAGCTTTTATTTTTATATTCACACTAACAATATAAAACATTTTTTATAGAGATTTCTGCAACTTGCAGAGGTGATAAGTAACATATTCTGTACTTAACAGGTAAGGAACTGAAACAAAGGACCAAGGTTAGCCTACAGGCTGGTAACACAGTGTGTATAGAAATAGTTCTTGCTAGTCTAGTGCCCTACCTACCAGTTACTGTGCAACTCATCTCTCTTTGGATCACCTTTCTACAACAGCTGAAAGGGCAAATCATGGATCACTCCAGAGTATTGGCCAGGGTCAAGAATTTGTATGAGTTATTGCTATTTTGTTCCATATAAAAATTATATCTTATTATAAATAAATAATGTCAAAACAAGCACAAAATTGACAGGATTGATGAAATTTCATGTGAATGTGAAGGGCTCAAAATTCTCTACACAATTTTGTCAGCTTTGCATTTCAGATGACCAAGATCATCAGTGAGGCTTGTTGACCCTCATTCATTTTTTCTGGAAGTCCATTCACATTTATACCAAGATCACTGAGAGAAATGTTTAGGTTAGACCAATGTTCCCCTCATCTGGAATTCCTCTTCCAAGTGCTCTTTTAAAAAAAATCTTGGGAGCCAAATATTCCACTGCTTTATATAATATTAATTTACCTTATCTGAAATTTGTATCCTTTTGTACCAGTTTGCATGCACTAGTTTATGTCTCATCTCTGACACATTAATGTTTTATATATGTTGATCATTAAAAAAGTGGTCACAAAAATTGAAACAGAATGAAAAAAAGTCAGTGATTTGGAAACACGAGGGGCTGAAAATAAGGGAGTACTTCTGAATGCTTTGTGCAATAAAAATCTTTTAAAAATCCAGCTGATATTTACATTGACTTCTGAGAAAAAGTTCTGGAAATGTACCAAGGGTTGTCTATAAAAAAGATGCATCTGGGGTCTCATCAAGACAGTTCATTGAAATTAAGGGAAGTTTTTATGTTCCTTCTGATAGGTTTTGAAGCAAACTTACAGAAAGTAAAAATTCATAAATGAGAGCATTCACATTAGAAACATGAACTGATGAAACTCTGTGACTGTAATATCCAATAAAAATAATCAACCTGCCTTAGTAATTGAGCATCAGCTACTTTATATTTGCTTGAATAATGAGTACTTTGGACTAAGACCCTCTGCAGTACATACATAACAATGAGTAGATGAATGGATAAATACTCTTGCCACATTTGGCAGGCCAAAGAGGATTCACTAAACTTAAGCTGAGAAGCATTCTGATTGTGCAAATGTAATAAAATGATAAGCTTTTGCCAAACTGAAAATAAATTCAGCAGATCACTTGGCTGTTTCAAGTGTGCTGGATGCACACCAAAATAACAAGTAAAAAAGAAGGACATACTTTCCCTGTGAAGAGCAGGATTGGTAGCTGTGTGCCTGTATGCTCCCCCATGGCTTCAGCTTTTCTCCCTCAAACATCATGAACCTCCAGTACAAGAGGTCATGAGTTGAATTGACATGAAGGTTCATAGGTATAACTCATTAACAGCAAGTGTATTTTGTGCAAGTTCTATGAATACAGGAAGAGATGTCTCTTTTAAACTGTTTCTAGCCTTCTCTAAGCAGCGGGAGGAAATAGTGCATGTACTTTGACTTTAACAGCTGAAAGAAGCTGGGGTAGGAAGGCAGGAAACCAAAGACAGTCCATCATCAATGTGGTGTCAAAGCTAGGATAAGAGGAATAAAAAACCTTGTGTGATGAGGAAAAGAGAAATTGTTTTTATCAGATGAGGTAAGAAACAAAAAAAACAGCAAGAAGACATTTGGTTCTAAAACATACAAGTTTCTCATAGCACTGAGTGAATCCTTCAAAGTACTAGCTAGACCTGTGCCCACATGTAACATTCAGACTGCACAACCACGCATCCTGGTTATTTCCTCATTTTGGCCTGACAGCTTTGCATGCCTGGTAAAGAGTGGATTTGGCCAGGTTTTCTGGTATCTAGCAGTTCAGTAGAAACAGTACCAGCAGTTCCAATGAAAACAACAGATGTCTGAAAGTCATGGGGAAACTACCACTCTCTGTGGGCATCTTGGACATGCTGACCTCACCACATGTGTGATATAGAGCCCAGAGCCACCTACTCAGCAACTGCAGAGCATCCAGAATACCCTTGCCTTCTGTGCAGATACACACCATACTTCTGTCCAGAACTGCTAGGAAAAAAATACAGAAACTTTATAAAAGAAAAACAACTGAATAAGACAGGTGTTCCATAAATATTTGAGGTGAAAAGTTGGGGTGAGGGAATAAAGAGCTGATTGTGAAAAAAAGTTTTATCACTGTTAATTTATCAGTTCTATCCTAGGTCGTTAATAATAAACTTAATTTCTATCAGTCTGATTCTGCAGTGCACTGTGTTAAATGAGACAGTAGCTCAACTCACAGACATGAAGCTGTATCCTCGTGACATTGAAAAAAGGAGCCTATCAATCAGGCAGGGTTTGCCGTCTCAGCAGAGAGATCACAGTAACATTAAGGCTGAGGTACTCAATGAGTTCTTTGCCTCGGTCTTCACTGGCAGTCTCTCTTCCCACACCTCTTCAGTGGATGGATTGCAAGACAGGGACTGGAGGAGCGAAGTCCCTCCCACTGCAAGAAAAGATCAGGTTCAAGACCACCTGAGGAATCTGAAAATACACAAGTCAATGGGACCTGATGAGATGCATCCAGAGCCCTGAGGGAACTGGCTGGTGTAGTTGCCAAGCCACTCTCCATGATATTTGAAAAGTCATGGAAGTCAGGTAAAGTACCTGGTGACTGGAAAAAGGGAAACATTGCACCCATTTTTAAAAAGGGTAGCAAGGAGAATCCCGGGAACCACTGACCCACCAGCCTTACCTCTGTGCCTGGGAAGATCATGGAACAGATCCTCTCAGAAACTACACTAAGGTACCTGGAGGACAGGAAGGTGATTCGAGACAGCCAGCATGGCTTCACCAAGGGCAAGTCCTGCCTGAACAACCTAGTGGCCTTCTATGAGGGAGTAACTACCTCAGTGGACAAGGGAAGAGCTACAGATGTCATCTATCTGGACTTCTGTAAGGCCTTTGACATGGTCCCCAACAACATCCTTCTCTCTAAATTGGAGAGATGGATTGCATGGGTGGACTGTTCGGTGGATAAGGAAGTGGCTGGATGGTCTCCTCCAGAGGGTAGTGGTCAATGGGTCAATGTCCAGATGGAGATCAGTGACGAGTGGCGTCCCTCAGGAACATCATAGACAGTGGGATCGAGTGCACCCTCAGCAAATTTGCAGACGACACCAAGCTGAATGGTGCAGTTGACACACCTGAGGGACGGGATGCCATCCAGAGGGACCTAGACAGGCTCAAGGAATGGGCCTGTGTGAACCTCATGAGGTTCAACAAGGCCAAGTGCACGGTCCTGCACCTTGGTCAGGGCAAACCCCGGTATCAATCCAGGCTGGGGTATGAAGGGGATTAGAGCAGCCCTGACGAGAAGGACTTGGGGGTACTGATGGATGAAAAGCTGGACATGAGCCAGCAATGTACACTCGTAGCCCAGAAGGCCAACCATATTCTGGACTGTGTCAAAAGAAGTGTGGCCAGCAGGTCGAGGGAGGTGATTCTGCCCTTCCGCTGCACTCTGGTGAGACCCCACCTGCAGTACTGCATCCAGCTCTGGAGCCCTCCATACAGGAAAGACACAGACTTTTTGGAGCAGGTCCAGAGGAGGGCCACAGAAATGATCAGAGGGATAGAACACCTCTCCTATGAGGACAGGCTGAGAGAGTTGGGGTTTTTCAGCCTGGAGAACTGAAAGCGCCAGGGAGACCTTATTGCAGGGCTTGTTGCAATAAGATGAGGGGTAATGGTTTTAAACTAAAAGAGGGTAGATTTAGACTAGATAGAAGGAAGAAATTTTTCACAATAAGGGTGGTGAAACCCTGGCACAGGTTGCCCAGAGAGGTGGTAGATGCCCTGTCCCTGGAAACATTCAAGGTCAGGTTGGACGAGACTCTCAGCAACCTGCTCTAGTTAAAGATGTCCCTGCTCATTTTAGGAGGGTTGGACTAGATGACCTTCAAAGGTCCTTTCCAATGCAAACTATTCTATGATTCTATGATTTCAAGCAGATCATACGTGAGCTATTCGGGTAGTAGAGTGGCTGGAGAAGCTTGCGTTAGTACTTCTGTGCTGTACATACTCTTTTTTCCCAAAGGCTTGTCAATCTTGGATTTTTGCTGAATCGTAAGTCTGCTATAAACAGAAAAGGAAAAATAAAAGAAAATAAAGGGAAATAGCTGCTTAATAAGAGGATTAAATTCATTAGAATTAAAAACTCAAAGGCCAGTTAAAGGCAGATAAATCTCTAATTAAAATGCAGCCATGTTGTATTCAGAGTCCAATCCTATAATCATAATGACACAAATTTTATTTTGATGCGATGGGGGATAAAAACAATGAAGACATCACATTCACCGATTTATTTAATAAATAAATTCTGAAGAAGATTAAGGATAGCAATGAAATAAATGGAGGCCTCAAATTTTCTTACACAGAAAGAAGTTGGCTGTAGTTCTTTCTTTATGTCACCTTCAACTGCAGATGTGAGGCCTTGAATAACATGTTTAACTTGAATAAACTAGGAGTACCCCTTCTATGATTCTTTTGCCTTGAGAGACTGCTAGCTCCTTCATCACACAGCCTGGGCTGGGTGGTGTGAGAGGAAAGGAGCCAAAGTCAACAGGATAAGGAGTCAACAGCTCCAGTATACAAAGTAGAGTTATGTGTTACTGGCACAATTTAAAAAAAAAACACTTAAATAGCCCAGTGTGTATCATAGACCAGTTCACAAGTAACTTTAACCTACACACTGACAGGTTATGTGGATTTTCACATGCTAATTTACCAGTTCAATAAAAAAAATAACTGAATAGCTCAGTGTGTATCCTTGTCTAGTTCCCAAGCAACGTAACTTACACAATGACAAGTTATGTGCGTTTTACCATGCTTGTTTACCACTTAAAATCAAAATGTATCTACCATAGTAGTGCCTGTATCAAATTACATTTGGAATGTGCTTCTTATAACACTCAATAAATGATCTCATATGTGTACCAGAAACCTTCGCTCTGTTTGCCAAAACTGAAGCAAAAGAGAAGCAATGCAGAAACTGATCCTTGCCATTAATATTAAACAAAAGGCAGAGAGAGAGAATGGCAAAACCAATTCTGCCTTCCTCAGAAGAACAATTTGCTTCAAAATGACCTCATAACAACAACAGTTTGAGTCTCGGTGGGCTTCACAATTAGGAACATCAGAGACTTCTTCAGAAAAGGGTGTGCAAATATAATGTCCTTAATGTAAAATGCTTGAATCAAGGAAAATGAAAGTCTAAAAGCAGGTTAATTCAAGGTAGCCTCTGGTTTGTATTTTTGTATTTTTACAAGTTAAAAGTGATATCAAGCTAACCCAACAATTATCAAATAAAAAAGACAATTTTTTAAAAATCTTGTCCTAAACAATTTTTGTTAACAAAGCAACCCAGAATTACTTTGTAGGATGGAATGCAGCCAGTAAGCAATTTTTTACAACTATTAATAAAGCCAGAACCCATAATGATAGTGAAATGATTACATCAGCTCATTGGTCTGAATGGAAGGAACTGAGATAAAGTATCTACTTAAAGGAATAAGAAATAATTATCTCCATTCTCTCTGCCCCCCCCAGAAGAAGAAAATAAAAAAAAAAAGGGAACTTAAATCAGTAGCCAATATTTGGCATAATACGAAGTCCCATCTGTTTTGAACATTTGAACGTTTCTCAGAAACTTTTGGACAGTGAAGGGTAGCAGTAACGCCCTTATTCACAATAAAAGTATGAAGAAAGGTTGAAATATTCAAACACTCATCTATTCTGATTTCAGTAGGCTTTGAAATACTAGAGATCTGTCCCATTAAATACTGAGATGTTCTTTTCTTCTGAATATGAGCATTTACTTATCCTACTTTTCCATGAAATATCAGTTACTTTGTAGAAAGACAATTTTCTAAGGAAGATTTTATTTCCACCCGGATTCCAGTTTCTTCAGTCAAGTTACTAGTACATTTTATGGTGCAGGATGTATTTATCTATATATCTAAATCAAGACTACATGATGTGCCTGTGGCTGGAACACACAAAAAAATAAACCTCCCTCAAAAACCACTCTGTGTTATTTTGGGAGACTTTGAAATCAGGGTATATTATGCACTCATTCCTTCCCAGTACCCTAGTGCTGTTTCTACTATTTCTTTTTTATTTCAGGGTTGGATTCTATAGATTTAAGTCAAACCTATACTCAACTTATTCCGAGGGTGTCAGTACATATGCATGAAATTCAGTAGCTACAGTGATATACTTAAAGACTGTTTGTAATCTCTAACCCTTTTCCTGTTAAATATAATTCAGAGGATCTGACTCAATGTCTCCTAATTCTTTGTTACACTACTGTAAGGAAAAAAAGGCTATGCTAAAATCAATAATGTGTTACTGACTCATTCTGTCTTACACCATTTCATGTCATTCCAAAGTGACATTGAAATACCGCTAATGGAACAGCGAACGTATTTAGCAATTATAGTAACAGCTACTTGTTGGAACAATTTGTGAGAGAATTTGGAAGGTACTACTGCAGTTATTAAGCATTGCCACATTCTTTCCAAGCAGTGATGATGGTATTAATTTAGTTCTATTCAACTCACAATAATAATTTCCAGATAAGTAATTTTCAAACCCAATGGTTCAGGCTCAGCATTTCTGGAAGTAACACTGAAGTGCAGGACTGGCTGGTGGGGCTGGTCTTGAAACACTTGCATAGAGAACTAGCTTCATAAATACTTCTTTGAAAAACAGTGTGCCCACATGTTAAACTGATTATCATCAGGAAATGTGCATGGGAAGAATGCATTCTCCAGCTGTCATCTTGACTCCACTTAAGGATAATGTTTTCTCCTTCTGGACTAATTTCACCTTCTAGAAGTATCTGTGGTGCAATAAACATAGATATCTCCTAGCTGAAAGGTCAGTGAATACACAAGAAATGAGTAGAGTTCAGTGCTGTCTTCAGCAGAGACTAGGACTCCAGACTACTCAGTTCCAGTCCTGCCTTTTCAACTGTTGTGTGGCCATGACAAGCCACTTTTCCTGTGTATTGGATGGTGTTTTCTTACCTATAAAATGGATTAATGACATTGACATCTTTTGCAAAGAAGTTCTAGAATCACAGAATTATTTAGATTGGAAAAGACCTTTATGATCATCAAGTCCAACCATTAACCTAGCACTACCAAGTCCACCATGGAACCATGCCCCTAAGCACCACATCTACATGTCTTTGAAATACCTCCAGGGATGGTGACTCAACCACTTCCCTGGGCAGCCTGTTCCGATGCTTGACAACCCTTTCGGTAAAGAAATTTTTCCTAATATCCAGTGCCTCACCCCCTCCCCTGGCCAGCCTGTTCCGATGCTTGACAACCCTTTCGGTAAAGAAATTTTTCCTAATATCCAACTGAAACCTCCTCTGGTGCAACTTGAGGCCCTTTCCTCTTGTCCTATCGCTTCTTACTTGGGAGAAGAGGGAGAAGAACCATTCAGGACATGGTTTAGTGGGCATGGTGGTGTTGGGTTGATGGTTGGACTTAATACCTTAAAGGTTTTTTCCACCCATAATGATTCTGTGATTCTGTGAAGAGACTGACACCCACTTCACTACAACTCCATTTCAGGAAGTTGTAGAGAGCAGTGAGGTCTCCCTTCAGCCTCCTCTTCTCCAGGCTAAAGAACTCCTGTTCCATCATAAGATTTCTCATAAGACTTGTGCTCTAGACCTTCCACTACCTTTGTTACCTTTCTTTGGACACACTCCAGCACCTCAATGTCTTTCTTGCAGTGAGGGGCCCAAAACTGAACACAGGATTCAAGCTGCGGCCTCACCAGTGCCAAGTACAGGGAAACGATCACTTCCCTAGTCCTCCTGGCCACACTATTTCTGATACAAGCCAGGATGCTGCTGGCTTCCTTGACCACTGGGGCACATTGCTAGCTCCTATTCAGTCAGCTGTCAACCAAGACCCCCAGGTGCTTTTCCATCAGGCAGCTCTCCAGCCACTCTTCCCCAAGCCTGTAGCGTTGCATGGGGTTGCTGTGACCGAAGTGCAGGACCCTGCACTTGGCCTTGTTAAATCTCATACAATTGACCTCGTTAAACCTCATACAATTGACCTCAGCCCATTGATCCAGCCTGTCCAGATCCCTCTGCAGAGCCTCCCTGCCCTCAAGCAGATCATCACTCCCGCCCAACGTGGTGTCATCTGCAAACTTACTGAGGATGCACTCGATCCCCTCATCCAGATCATTGATAAAGATATTAAACTTCAATCTTTGTTCATAAAAATAAGCATTGACAAGCTGAATATCATTAGTAATAGGTACAAGGAAATACCCTGTAGTCACTGGTGCCCTATTAGAAGATTGATTAGCTTGTCTAAGGATAGTTTTCTATCAAGGACTGACATTCATTGTGCATTAAAACTGTCCAAGTTTCTTTAGGCATTCTCCTCTTTTGGAAAAGAGAAATAAGAATCTTAAAATCAGGTCTTGCAATGAACATTTACTGTATTTCTCAGAAAACCCCAAATCTATAAATGGATAACTCTAACATGGCATTTTTAGTGGCAATTTGTACCTTTGCAGTGTTTCATGGGATGCCATTGTATGTAATCTGATTCTATTGCCCTGGCAAGGGACAATTCCGTGCTGAATTACATATTCAAGATGAGCATGAAAGTAGGAGTATAGTGTGCGATGTTAGCGAGGTTGAGTATTATATGAACATGCAGCAAAGAATTTCAGAATTAGCAAACTGGATATCTTCATACAGTCCAGTTGATGGGAAAATTGCTGCATGTAACTGGTGGGTGTCCTGGTTTCAGCTGGGATGGAGTTAATTTTCTTCACAGAAGCTAATATGAGACTACGTCTTGGATTTGGGATGAAAAATGTTGATAATGTGCTGATAGTTTGGGTTGTTGCTAAGCAGTCTAGGACTGCTAGGTCCAGCTTTTCATTCTGGCCTGCCAGCAAGAAGGCTGGGGGTGCATGGGAAGCTGGGAGGGGGCACAGCCAGGACAGCTGACCCAAAGAGATATTCCATACCATATGACATCTTGCTCAGTATATAAAGCTGGGATGAAGAAGAAGGACGAGGTGCAGGGCCGTTCGCAGTTACAGCATCTGTGTTCCCAAGTAACTGTTACACATGATGGAGCCTTGTTTTGCTGGAGATGACTGAACACCTGCCTGCCCATGGGAAGTAGTGAATGAATTCCTTGTTTTGTTCTGCTTGCATGCACAGCTTTTGCTTTACCTATTGAACTGTCTTTATCTCAACCCATGAGTTTTCTCACTTTTATGATTCCCTCCTCTGTCCCACTGTGGGGGAGTGAGAGAGCAGCTGTGTGGTGCTTAGTTGCCGGCTGGGGATAAACCCCGACAGTGGGATTCCAACCTGATCAGTCAAGTGCTATATTCTTTATATCCACAACTGAATTTATCACCCCACTTAGTGGATCAATACTCCTTAGGATTACTGCTCCACAAGTGAAAAAAACAAAACAAAACAAAACACAAAACCAAGAAGAAATAAGAACATTTTCCCCAAAGACCCTTAAAGTTACTATGTATAGGAGGTTCAGGTTCAAAAAGAAGCTGACTTTCTTGTGTTTTTAAATACAGAGCTCCATGTGAAATCAGGTCAATGGTCTACAATGCCACCAAACTGTAAAGCTAGTAACCTTTTTCACAAATACTTAGTGATCATTCACACATTCCTTACTCTTCACTAGCTTGATTTTACAGTGGATCATATTCACACGAACATGTATGAACTGTTGAAAAATAATCAGGTAACTCTATAGCATAGCATTCTAGCATTCATACTGTCCTATGTATGCATAATAATTTTTTTAGCATAGTAATGTCTTCAAGTGTAGATTTTTTCCTGAGAAAGATAAATTTTACTTGTCTGTTTTTCCTTTGTTATGCATCTTAAAGACAAACTTATTACTCTTATTGATACTAGAAGAAGGAAACGGAGAAGAAGGAAATCATCTTCTTTTAGTATTTAAATCAGACAATATTTGAATAGAGTTTGACATCTCACTATAGGTTTTAGGTACTTATACAAGTCCAAATATTAGAGTTGCACCACTGCTACCAGAGTCCACATTGTTCTTTAATTTAAGGCCATATGGTAATCTACTTACGAGGACTATGGAACAACTATCTCTTTGAAAAGGGTCAGTGTAATCAATAGGACTGTTTGAAGTGGAAGCCATTCCTTTGAATGTACTAAAGTAGCAAAATCCAGTCCTTATTTAAAGTCCTGTCTAGATGTGATTTTAGCATGCTTTACTGCCAAGCCAATCAAACAAATAAAAGCATTGGCAGAATAAGTTTAACAAGCCATTTAATAAAATTAATTATTTCCTCTGTTCCTGAAGAAATTAGCATTTATTCCTTTTAAAATCTGTCTTCATAGGGATTATGTCATCTGTCATGTGCATGGCATAATGCATTCTGTAAAAATGACTTCATATGCCTTCACGCTTATTTGAGAATGACCAGTGATTATGGACTACTACATACATACATAGGCAATTAATAATCAGCATTCATTTTAAGTGCTGATATCTATGACAGTGATAGCCAAATAAATCATGTGTGCTCAGCTTTTTGTATACCCAGGAAATCCAAGGCGGTGAGCTCACTTGATGTGTTACATGAACTTGTTTCCTACATACACAGGTCAACTGTGTAGACTCTGTTTATCTCTCCGTGCACAGTTGCCATTTTTCCTATTGGTTGCTGAGCATTTTCAAAACAGGCAGTTGTCATGAGTACAGAGGCATAGCTGTATCCTATCAGGCTTTCACGTAGGATAATGGCACCAACCATACAGGTTAAGTCTGCACTGGCAAATAACTTGCCTCTTTGTTCCCTGATCTATTTGCAGACTGCATATCTAATAGTTCATGCCTAGGATTGCTCCTCCACAATTATGCCTAGCTATGATCCAGCAGGCAGTGAACTTCAGAAATTTATCCAAGAGGCTGCATAGATAAGGTCGTATCAAGTTTGATTTCCTCTACCATACGGAGACCTTCAGGACAACTCCAGCAAGCCATGAAACCTAAAAAGACCCTATGAGCCTACTACCATATTTGAGGACACACAGCAAACATTATATCCTCTCTCCCTCAAGGAGACACTACAGAAGTGTGAAGAGAGCAAAAGAAAAAGACAACTCATGTTGTCTGAGATATTCGGCAACCCTAGCTGGCACAGAGTTTTTCAGAGAGCGCTTTCAAAGTGAAGAACCTTTCTGACTCTTCTATCTAATGCCAGGACACAGTCCTAAGTAAAAAGCAATCTCTGAGTAAATATATATTGACTCTAACCTACCTGTCTTGGCAGGAGATCTATGAAACTGACTGTATGGTTCCACAGAAACAGATTTCTATAGCTAGCTTTGCAAGTTATTCATTATGCAATGTCGTATTTATTTACATTTGTTGATACATACTGTGTGGCCCAAAGAAACTCTCTAATAAAGTAACATTTTTCTTGACCCTAATGTAATTTAATTTAAGCCTTACATTCTTCCCCTCCCTTCTATGTGAGAAACTCAAGACATTTCCTTTTATCATTTTGTTTGGTCTACTTGTACAGATATCATGTGTAATGAAATAAAAATTATTTTTGTCTGGAACTAACAATGATTCTACTTCTCCAGGACCATGTACAAAAAAATTAAATATTCCATAAACTCAGGTTTTTGGTATTACTTTAATAATTACAGTCAGTTAAAAATTATATATTATAAAATTAGTGCCTATTTTAATAAAAAAAGCTAAAGGAAAAAAGAGAAAGAGTTTTGTCTGGCTGAGAGATATAAGAAGTAAGATCCAATTATGAGGTAATCTGGGTTTGGGAAAAAAAAACAATTAATGTAGTAAAGTAGCAACTGTGTGTGCATGGTCTTAGACTGTGATATCAGTAACACTGAACTGAGAATAGACTATCACAAGTTATGATCATTCTCTGGGGAATTAATTATAAGTAAATGGGTTACTTAAAATTCACATTGATTTACTTAGCAGAAACTTGTTTTTCAGATAATACCGTAAATGAACCTTCAACTTAAATTAAGGCATTTTAAGTCTCTTTGTTTTACATTAGCAGGTCATTAAAGGGTTTTATGGCAGCATTTTATTAATGGCAAGTGGACTTGATCTCCTCCAGTGAAAGAATTGCAGACCTTTCATTGATGATTCTATAAACTTATAATTTTATGACAGATTATTTTTGACTGTTCACAAATATGCTCGAGATACTTCTGTTGTTCAGAGAAACTAGCACAGTTACTTTTTTTTCAGAGACATGCTCTAGAAATGTGTTGCTTTATATTGCACATTTGGAACTTTGCTATTCATCAGTTTTAATCCTGAAATTACTCTGACTGAAAATGCTTTATAGACTGATACCTTCCTGCAATTTTTCATTTATGGACCTACTTGATATAGCTTGAAATTTACTTAGTATCCATAAAATAGGTAAAATCTTCATCAACTTGAGTGTAATGCTATCAACTAAAAAAATGTGCAAGTTAAATACTTGAGAAAAGAGCTGATAAATTAATAGTAAAAACATAAGAATGAATAAACTGACTACTGATTGTAGCATTTCCTGGAATACAACTAATACTTCCTTAAAAACTGATATGTTAATGTTTTTTACAGCCAGATATAAACATATTTAGATGTATATTTTACAAAAGAGATGATTGGAGTCTGTTTAGTCAAAGACTAACGTACACACTAATGTAAAGTAATTAGTAATGTATGTACTAATGAAATACTAACTTATTCCTATTTTCAAGGGTTTAATGGTAGTAACTATTAAATATTACTAAATAGTAGCAAAACAGTACAACCACAGTTATTATATTAACTTGTAAAAAAAAGAATGCATTTTTATGGTGAGGAAGTAAGACAGGAAGGGTATTACTTTTACTAAAAATTTGCTAACAATATTAAAGATTTTCAGGCAATTACAAGGAGATATATGGATCCAAAATCAGCATCTCTTCTCCCCTTCCATTCTTTAGCTAGGATACCAGCTATTGCTTTCTGTTGGCTACAAAATCTTAGCAAGAATTAGTTGCCTTGTTCCTTCGTAAGAACCAAGAACTGATTAATACTCTGTTTTCATCTGACTTGCTATATGTAGAGAATATAGAATTGCTTACAGAAAATACACAGCACGACTCTTCAGTATCTACTACTGCCACAGGTTCCTGACATGAAAATTTTGCCCCACCTGCCATAATGCTGTTCCAAAATTTAAGACTGTTGCTCCCAAACTTGCATATTAATTTTAAGTACAAAGTGGCACAGACGATGGACATACATATCTACACACACATATACATATGCTGCAAGGCTGTATTTTTTTCCAGGTATTTTCATGACCTTTAGAACCGGAATAGTTGCTCTCTTATCAAAGGCTACATACAGAAGAAAACTGAGTTTCCTGTTGCTACCTGATGTGTTCTTTTCTCATATATTCTGTGATCTAGTTCTGTGATCTTAATTTTCTCTGTTGTCTTAAAAGCTTGTTTACTCCCAGCTCCATGTCAACAGGTTTTCCTATTCTATACTGAAAGATTAACTTGTGGTCAGGTTAATCTGTCATGTAAATGGAGAATCACACAGAATTACTTAAGGTTGGAAAAGACCTTTAAGATCAAGTCCAGTCATCAACCCAACACCACCATGCCCACTAAATCATGTCCTGAAGTGCCACATCCATGCGTTTTTTGAATACCTCCAGGAATGGTGACTCTACGACCTCTCTGGGCAGCCTGTTCCAATGCTTGACCACTCTCTCAGTAAAGATATTTTTTCTAATATGTAGCCTAAGTCTTCCCTGGCACAACTTGAGGCCATTTCCTCCCGTTCTATTGTCAGTTACTTGGAAGAAGAGACCAACTCCCACCACACCACAACCCCCTTTCAGGTAGTTGTAGAGAGCGATGAGGTCTCCCCTCAGCCTCCTCTCCTCCAAACTAAACAACCCCAGTTCCCTCAGCCACTTTTCATAAAACATGTTCTCCAGACCCCTCACCAGTTTTGCCACCCTTCTTTGGACACGCCCCAGCTTGTCTTTCTTGTAGTGAGGGGCCCAACACTGAACACAGGATTTGAGGTATGGCCTCACCAGCGCCGAGTACAAGGGCACGACCACTTCCCTACTCCTGCTGGCC
>NW_010510696.1:0-1146 GCF_000687285.1 Phaethon lepturus
AGCTCCGCGCTCCCCGCGTCCTGGGTGTTTTCCCCAAGCGCGTTCCCAAAGCAGAGCCGTGTCCTTGCCCCGCGGTGTCCCCAGCCCCGCCCAAGGCCTCCCTGTCCCCTGGGCAGTCCCAGCTACAGCACACACCGGCACGAGCAAGTACATTTGGGCACGAAGCAAAGTTGTCCTCAGGGCCGCCATCGGCACTCAGCCCTTCTTTCCCCATACAGCTTATGAGCTATATGAATGTAGGCTATATGAATATATGAATATATATTAATGTATGAATAGGCCTGCGCCTCTGCCCATGAGGAGCCCCCCAGCTGTCCCACGGGTGCTGAGGCCGCAGCAGCAAGGGCTTTGGTGCTGAACTCCAAAATGCAGCCGCATCACCAGCCCAGCTTCATCCCCTGAGCGGCTTGAAACCCCCTCAGGTCACCTTCAAACCTCCTCTTCGCTGAAGGAATGAGCACAATTCACTTTGCCCTTCCTTGTCTTTGGCCCAGTATCGGTCGTACCTCACATGCCCAGAGGAGATCTAATCACAGCTTTTTTTTCATCCCCAGGAGAGATGTCATTGGGATGAAAATAACTTGCAATTAGAACATTAATTCAAGCAGTGCTCCTGAGATAGACCCAGTTTGATGACTCCCTTAAGTGGATACGCGGGGCAAAGAAGAAGGAAAAGGTTATGTCCTCATTTAATATTGCAGCCAGCTCTTCTCCTACCTTCCTCCTGCAGGGTAACCCCGCTGCAGGCTGCTGAGTTGGACCCATGTTGTGCCCCAAGGAGGGGAACTGAACATTAGTGTCATTAATGGATGTAACCACACGTTAATGAAAAAGATTATGACTCTCAGTGTGAAGGTTTGCACTTGCACTGTGGGTATGTGCTGGTCAGAATCAGCAGCCCCCACAGGGTGGGACGTGCTCTCAGGGAACAGATTTATTTCCACTTTACGCTTTGGCATCTTTCAGCAAACCTGGATTTTATAATTGTTGCAAGAGAGCGGGGCTGTGCTCGCTGTGGCTCTCTGCAGCCACGCGGCCTCGCTGAGGCCGCCTCGCGTGGAGTTTAACACTGTCGTGGGGGCCTTTCACCTCAGCGCGGCGCCGCCATTTCGGGGGCGGGGGATGCGCAGAGCGGCGGGGCGGTGC
>NW_010510697.1:0-8623 GCF_000687285.1 Phaethon lepturus
CGTTCCCGGCCGCCGCGCCTCGGGCTGAGCCCCGACGCCGGGCTGGCAAGGTACAATTAACGATTCTAATTAAACTGCTCCTGCGCCTCCTGAGTCCCAGCGGACACCAGCCCCGGGCCGTCCCGGCCGGACGTCCAGTCTCCAGGGATCCTGAAGAGCATCTCTACATCCACCGCGAGTCAGAGAGGCCACCCCCTTCCCGAAGCACAACCTCTGAGCAACCGAGGACTCTTCCTGCTACAGCCCCAAACTACCCTGCCACAGGAAGAAAACCGCAAAAGTCAGAAGTATGGCAAAGTTTTAAGGCCAGCAAGAGCAAGAAGCCTGCCCTCTCAAAATGCAGAGATGAGCCTGGAAGCTGGCCTTTGGTACATACAACGGCGGAAAACAAATAATGTGGAAGAAGAAACATAATCCGCACCAATCTGATCCATGAAACACCTCAGAGGTCTGTTTTGCCACTGCACACTGACTTCTATGTCATATTAACCGTCAGCCACAGAAGGGTAGCTATTTACAAAATCTGCGACTGCCCAAGGCTTGATGATCCACCAGCTTTGTGTCAGCCATGGTGATTTGGAGGAGATGTAAAAGGCACCGAAAGGAAGTTGACTCTCCCTTTCTGGACCTTCTAGTGCGTTAGCAACGCCCCTGAAACCTGGTGTTAACACACCCCAAATACACGTTTCATCATATGGGGATTAAATCTCTTTATATCCCTTCTGCAGGAATGGCAATCCACAAGATGCCCAACACCGTTTTATTATCCAGTTTAGAGGACGAATCGGATAACTGCTGTGGTACAGGCACCTGGCCCTCAGACAGCCTAGCTGCCTTGCTTCCAGGTTCAAGGCTTTTCAACCATCCACTTTTCTGAAACTAGAAACTTTCTAATTCCCGGTCTAAATGTATTCACTACCAATTTATAACCATTTGGTTTTTACCATTATTACCCTTCAAATTAAATAATTTTGCCTCTCTGATATTTACCTAAAATGTCCCTATAAATAGCAATTAGATCATCATCTTTCAGTCTTTCTGCTGTGTTTTAATCTTCTCTCTAAATAGGTTTGCCATTCTTCCAGCATCCTCTATACCTTCTACTCTGTGTGCACTGTTCTAAACAAGGTCTTAACAACTGCCTTGTACAATGATATTAATACCTCGCTGTCTACTGAAAATACCTCACTCGATGCATCCCAGAATACATTAGCATTTTTAAGACCACATTACAGTGGCATCATAGTTATCCTACAACCAATAACGTACCTGGATTCCTCTTCTCGTAATCTCACATTTGATGAACCTCTGAGCTTACTCACAGTTACTCTAATTAATCTTTAAGTGCATGACTTCTTGCTATTATATTCCTTCCTATTTCTGGTACTCCAGGCAATAGATCATCTTCAGCAATTGTGCTAGTGCAATTTAAGAAGATACTATGCCTTAAAAATACATCTTGTCCTATTTTTAAGATTATTTACCATCCAGCCTGCTCAGATGTTTCCCCTCTTCCACAGCAGCTCGCTCTCTGTGCAACCCATCCATACCTTTGGCCATGTGAGAAAGGTGGCAAACACACTGTTCCTGTAAAGCAGTCTGCTCCTGAGCCTCTGTGAAACTTCCTGGCTCGAGGCTACCCACAGGTTTCTCCATTTCTTAAACCAAAGCTACCGTTGGCAACACGCTAATCTCCAAGAACCACGATGGTGCATTCGTTTCCCTCCAACCTCTTACTATGCTTTGGCTCTTATTTTTGTTTTGATGCAGACTGTGGTAAGCCATTTCTTCTACAAAATTAAACCTGAATCCTTCACAAAAAATAAGCCACATGTCTTTTAGGATCATGAACCTCCTAATCATTAAAAACTTATTTTTCTTGATTATATTGATTAAAGAGGGATTCTAAATTTTCTCTAAGTTCTCAGTACTCAAATCAGTAAGTCACATATATTGTTAGCATCACACGGCCTTTTCCTTCTGTCGTTCCTTCATATTAAGAAAAATATTTTTTGAAGCTAAGTTTTCAACCTGTGTGAACAGCATTAGATAATCAGTATCCAGGTATTAAGTGTCAGCTAGTTGTTCCCTAAGCAGGATTTTCTGCTCCTTTCAGTGAAACGTTCAGCTTGGCTTTGTGTTGCTACATTAATTAGGGCCCCACTCCTATAGACTGCAGGTGCCAAGAAGTCCCTCTGACTGCACTGAACTTTAGAGTGCAGAGGCGGCGGGCTCAAGCCGTACATCCTTGTGCTGGCAACAGGACGGGTGTGGGTTTGCAATCCTGTGCTCATACTCAAACGTAACTCACAGAGCAGAGCATTCCGCTTCAGTGAAGTGGACATAATTCAGTTACAGGAACATCACAAGTGTCTGCGGGAGCAAAACGCAGAGGTGATTGCTTTAAGTTATGGGTATATTAATTCAAATTAGATACAAGTTGGTTAAAACTTTTTGTCCCTGCTTCTAGAGTAGCAGATTTGCTTGAGTGAAGATTGTGCAATTGGACATAACATAGACACCTGAGAACCATATACTGGTCTTACTGGAATTACTACTGACATTTTACATGGGGAATCCAAGAGTGCTTCTGAAATCCTGGGACCCCTAGTGACCCTCATCTGCAACCCAACTCCTTAATGGAGCAACAGTTGGTGTTTGTGAAGGAAACAGGGGTATTACAAAGAGCTGCAGGGCAAACCAACATGGCCCAGGATGCCCAAAGGGCAGCTGAGACCACACCAAGTTAGTCTCACTCTCCACTCCACAGGGAGCTCAACAGAGTGGTTTGAACTCATTAAGTTTTCCCTAACTATAGGGACTTTCTCAGCAAATGCTGCTGGTGTTTAACTGTTAACTTAGAACTGCATGTCTTATTCCAAAATATACAGCGTTTTACTACAGTGCTGAAGAACAAAAATTGCCAAAGACTTTTTAAACATTCAATGCTCTCCACTGTTCCCATGGGCATCAATGTACAGCTCGTACTTTTGGGATAATAACCAGAGACATATGTTGAAGTATTTGCAGTTGCCATTTCTGTGGTCAATGAATCAGACTAGCTCTAACCCAGAAGATAACCTCCTGTGGGTGACTGAGTGACATCCCCAGACTTCTGCTTTGCTCTTCCTGTTTTCAGACTTTGTTTAGGCTGAAAATTATGCCGGTTTTAAAGTTGGTGAAAGGCTCAGCTGACAGCCCTGTGACAGACAATCTGGTCATCCCCAAAGAAACCATAACACAGACACAAGGGCAGAACCCCTGGGACTCCTCCCTTTGCTGTTGCAGAAGCATGCTGATGGCACACAAGGTAAATGCAATTCAGACCACCCATCTCCTTCAGCGGCCTTCTTAAAGATGCTCCCACTGTTAGCTGCAGGTGCCATATATGCTGGTAGCAGGTAGCTTATGGTGTGGACATTGGGGATGTTAACAGTTACTGAGGCAACACTAACCTTTGTTTCAAATAGTCAAGACAGCTCTCTTTAAAAGACATTTTGTTGGTGTGCAGATTTGCTTGGTCAGGTTCAGCTGTAGGATGGAAGGAAGAAACTGGTGGTTTGCTCCATACCTTCCTTTCCCCACTTGCCTGCTTTCTGGTTTCGAGACTCCAGACTTGGCACAAGAAGGCTTCAGGGCCCACGTAGCTCCCTTATCAGTTATTTTAAGTGAAAAAAAAAGGCTCCCAGGCCTTTAGTTAGATGCTGAGCTGGCAGCAACAGCAGAAAGCATCTGTAAACTGGTACCCTCAGCATGGGGCACCCACCTTCCACCTTCTCTCCAGTTCAGCTTCTAGGCATGCTCTTTTATGCTTGACTGCTTTTTCCACCTGCATTTTTGCTTCTTTCTTATTTCACCTGACTGCTGTACACTCAGTTTTTATTATTTCCTATTAATATTTATTGTACCTTACTTGGGTTGTTTGGCTTATTTTACACTACATATTAATTCCCAACATTGTAGGGAAAACAAGTTCATGAATGAAATCTGGCTTTTTACCAGCCATGATGCTGTTCATTTTACATATGTGTAATTTTCCCCTGCCCTTTGTTTGGTCTATTTAGACTTAGCTTTTCAGAGAGGTTTTGCTTTAATATGTGTTTGTGCAACAGCTCCCCATATAAAAGGTCCAGTGTTAGCTGGGTTCCCCGCATTCGTACAGTAATAATTAATGGAGATAACTGACACAAAGTAGACACCTTCACAACTTTTCTTGAATAATGGCAGAAAGTTGAATGCTTCACCCATATAGGAAATGATGTTGAAGTGATAGAAGCCTCGGGCTGAGCCTTACGAGAGTCCAGTATTTAAGATCTAGAATCCTGCTCCTTATTCTAAGTCCCCCTGCACACAGGTGGAGCTAAAAGCATGCAATCTTTCACATAGCTTAAATGCTATTCTGCAAAGGGGCATGCATAAATATTTTCTCCCTCCAGGCTACCAGCAGAAGGGGGCACTTTGAAGCTATCTTTGGAAGTGCTATTATGATGTTGCCGCTATTAAGAGATACTGGCCACAGAAAGCAGTGCTATGCATCTGACACCGTCCCCAGAGTATGGTCTCTCCTCATCCTTCCTATGACTGGATGTTAGGATACTCGACAGCTTTTCATGTTTTTTTCATAGTTAAACAGTTGAAGACTTTGCACATGTAACGCACATTACACAGGTCACAAAAGAGAGGGAAAAAATTCTCAGGCTAAAGCCTGGGAGAGCTGGGGGAAGAAACGGCAAGTAACCTTGCTGTTTTCCCAAGTTACTTATAGGCAGATATGATTGATGCCCTTTCCTCAGTTCACTATGTGTACTGAATAGGAAATTATTGCTAAGTCTGCAGATCTGCGATACCTGATAAAATACAAGAAGCTACAGCAAGCCCTGTTCCTCCACTCCAGTTCCTTCCAGTACTTTTTTTTTTTTCTTCTTTTTTTTTCAGTAACTAATCTCCAGAACGTTATCAGGCCTCCTTCCGTCTCCTGATGCCTCTGAGATGGTGCAAGTGAAACATTGCATCATGTAAGAAACAGCGAAGCAGTCCGAAAGAGATCCTAACAATGACATAACAAAAAGCCGTCACCCAGCTCGGAAGGTAAAGTGGGTTGGCAGCACTCCCTTTAGTACTGAAGTACTCTGCTAGCACAAGTTGTTTGAAACCCAAAGCCCATGTAATGTTTTCAGCACATTACAGCACGAACAGAAGTTATTTGCTTCATACATTGACTGCATGCTGATGTGCAGAAGGATTTGTTTCTGGTCGAAGGCAAAAACACTCTTCAGCAATTCGAGCTCATGCTTTTGAATTTCTGCAGGTAGGAAGATGGTCACGTCACCCAAGCACTGCACAAGCATCGCCATGTGTTTAACAGCTATGAGAGTGCTACTAGTTATCTAATGAATGTGTCAACTGCTACAAAATGCTTACTGACTGTGGTAAGAGGTATAAAGATGCTCTCAGTCACCACAGCACAAACTCTGTGTGCAGAGTAGGGTGGGTGGCTGTGCTGTAAACTAGTCCAAAGCATTAAAAACTGCCTGAGAATAGCCATTGGTATCAAGAAGTTTTATTCAACCCCTCCAGCAGCCATTCACAAGATATTGTTAAGGCTGTGTTGCTCTCATATTAGAAGAAACCTACTTGCATGAAACTAAAGTTCATTAGTTAATGAAGAATTTTTTTTTTTTTTCCTGTAAGAATAGTATGTTATAAAAAAGATTTGTTTCATTTTGCCATAAAGTCAGGCTTCCTGGAGTGGCTGGATAGATTTGGATTCTAATATTACAATCAGATTGCACTTCTCATTAACTCCTTGAGTTTGTTTTCTTGATTTAATTTTAATTATAGACTAATTAAACAGGGTCGGTTTTCATTGAGTGATGTTCACTTTGGACTTCTGCAAGTTTACAATTCCTTCAGTTTCTGTGAGATGTTCAGTCAACAAGTAATGTTAGCACAACAGGCAAATGAAGGGTAAGGATCGTATTCTAGTATGCATTTCTTTTTTCCATGGCATCAAGAGGATGAGGACATTCCAGAGGAGAAAGAGGAATTTCCCAACTAGCACCTTCTCCCAGTACAATTTTTGTACTAGGCACTGGTATGAGTATAGTAGAGAACTGAAGCACTATTTGTGCTTGTGGCTGGCATGATCACAGTGTGGGCCATCTCTGTATGCACACTACTGTAATAGAACCAATATTGACTTCAAAGCAAATAAGATCCAGGCCAATAAACTCAGAATAAAAAATGAAATAGAGGGAAAGCAAGTACGGTCACAAAATAGTGAAAAGTTGAGTATATAAATACTCTATATAGAAGATAGTATAAGAACTAGAATATTAATCTGTATAGAAAAGCAAAGCCTCTCTATTTGTATGATATTAGCTTCGCTTTTTTATGGTTCTTCTCTTAACATTTCTGTCCACTTTACAGCTTCTTATACAATTCAACGTACCATCTGTACAAGATAGTTACCATCAACATTCAATACTGAAGTACCCTCAACTTCAGTAAGGGCATACCCTTGCTAAGATTAACTTTCAAATACTGCCCGTATTGTCAGTATTTTGCTGTATTTGACTATGATCTTGCCAATACTGATTAGCAAGTATTGGCAGGAAGAGATACAGGGAATGTTTGGGGTTTTTTTAAGAGATACAGATGGAAAAGAGAGGCAAACAACATGCTTTTTAATGATAAAGCTTAGATACCACAATGAGATTGTGCAAAAACAATATTGTAATTTACCTAAGAACAAATACCTAATTTATTTGTTTCAATTTATGGGCAAAGTGATCCCCGCCCCCCAAGATTAGACATGTTTATGTAGCTTTGGAAAATCCTGATCAGTCCAAGCACAGAAAACCAGGTTAGGAAGACATTATAAACAGCAGTAAAGCAGCCCATCTCGTTTCATTATGCAAGCCAAATGAAACACAGAAATTAAACTAAGAGCGGGAAAACAACTAAGACTTAAAACTGTGTTGGGAATACTCCAAAGACTCATTAACAGATGAAAAAGTATGATTATCTTATTAAGAGTACTACCACCCATACAGAAGCTCTGATGAAAACAATAATTAAACCACCAATAACAATCTCCCTCCATCATTAAATACTTTTGTACAAATAAATTAACTCTGCCAGCCAGAAACATCAAATGGAGATAATTTGCCTCAACCAACTAATAAGTCCAAATACTCAGAAAGCCTCTCACATTCTTACCTGGGAACGTGCTATCATCCTCCTTCCAAAAAAAGCTTTTAGATAAATGATCTTGACAGCATCCCTATAAATTTCTGTATTTACACCACCACTGATAAATCAATGAACCATGTGGCTTGAGATAACAACCTGTCCCTTTGCCAGTGGTGAAAACTGATTCTCTTCCAACTAACACATGCAACTGGGCAGGAATATTTATTTCTGAGCAAAGTAAATGGACACTCAAGTGCAATTGTTGATATGCAGAATCTGACAACAAATCAATATTGACTTTAAATAACCAATTTATGCAATTACTTTTTAATACCTATGAATCTTGTTAAAATCCCGTAGCATGCTGTCCTGAAGCGGCAAAGCCTGCTTAATTTCCTTTGGTTTGTGGCTTTATCGAATTTGTGGCTTTAAGACTCCTGTTATTGGTGAGTGTCAGTTTCTAGCTTTTCTCTTTTATTGGCTTCCTTTGAAATATCTCCTGAGCTTTTATATTTTCACTTCAATTTGGTATTTTTTGCCTGTGTCTAAGAAGGGTGCAGGTCTGAAGTTGGCATGTGTGTATTGCTGCCTTGACTCTATAGAGGCAACCAGTACCAATATTATTTGGGGTTTCAGGGGCATAGATTAAAGCAGATATACTGAGCCTTTATTTATGTTCCTTTAAGCAATCTAAAGAAGAGCAAATATATTAGACAATTTGCCAGATCATGCAAAACTGCATTCTTGAGCTACATAAATAACAGTGCTCATGTAGATATCATCTTGTAGCCTAATTATACAAAATCTAAGGCCAGGATTAAGAAAAATGCCTAGATTCCTGAGGTCAGAATCAAAACTCAGACACAGAAAAATGATGCAAAAACCAGGAGTTGAAATTCCTATAAAATAAGAACTAACCTTTCCAGATGCACCTCTGAGAATGAGTCAGGGCTGAGATACATTAGCAAAGCAGCGCTTGTAGGGAACTTCATCCATTGCAGCCAATGCCGCAACACCTGTTTAGGGGAAAGCAGAGTAATACGGTCTCAGACGTATGTTACTCTGGCAGCTTTTGCTAGTAGAAAGCTCAAGAGTGTAAAATTACTGGTTTGAATTAGATTAGAACCAAGGAGCCTTATGTTAGCATGACAGCTTAATACGCATTTTTAGGAGCACCTCAGAAGACGAGTTCAGCTTGTTCATGGAAGTGAGGAGACAGGAAAACCCATTGGAAGAACGTTGGAGAAAGAGAACTTTGTTTTCTAATGTGTTAGACTCTGTACCCTCTTTGACTAGCTACTGTTTTAGCCTTGATTTGTGACTATATTAAGCAATTGAACAGGTTTACCTGTTTGTGTATTTATTTTCTCCATTAATTTAACAGGAAGTTGTACAACAAATCTAACTGTACTGCTGTAGGGAAGAACAC